>NC_137464.1:50895518-51175510 GCF_964235325.1 Thermobia domestica
GGCAACCAGCACCTATCCGTACGCGCTACCCACTAAACTATCAGGGAAAGTTTGCAGTACTAAGTTTGCAAAATAATCTATTGTTATCAACTCTATTTAATCATGTATCATGTGTTGGTTTCAAAAGGTCAAATTATTTAAATCAACACAACTTTATGTACACCGAAATCCCCTAGGACTTAATAAAAATATTTTAAATGTTAGTTGTTAACAAATAAGAGCTTTGAAGTAAGCATTATTTTAACATATAGTTACAACAGGCTGAAAGAACTAAGTGATATCTTGAAGGTGAAAACTGAGAGGGAGGACAGCCAGAAGTCAGACTATGATAGGTATATCATGAATCTATCTATATACAGTATATAAAAATTAAAGAGACTATGTTTGTAACATAATAACTCTTGAACCACCCGACCAATCTCTATCAAATTTTCAACATAGATGAGACTCGGACCTGAAATAGTTCTCATGATTTCACTTTGACGGTTAAAATTAGGGGAAGGGAAGGGAAGATATTAAAAAATAATCGAAAATGACCTTTATTTGTGTCGAATCCACAGTTTTCGAAAGTTGCTGACAAGTAAACCTTACGTTTGGGTGAATCGAGTTACTAACTGAGACACATATGAGAAAGTAGTACTAAATGTGGTCAGTATTTCAGCGAAGTTTTAGGTGCGAAGCTCCAGGGGTTTAGGAGATACAGCTACCAGAACATCACATGGAAGTACAGAATAGTCTTCATACAGTTGGAGGTAAAAGCCCTGTAAGACCTCTTGTAACGACAAAAGGTGAATAACAAATATATGGGTACATATTAGGACTAGGGGGAAGTCATATAGTAAGGGTATACCTGACGGCGGCCATCTTGAAATCCGCCATTTTGAATTAACGTTAAGTTTTTAAAATAGGAATAGGGTCATGTGATACATGATTTAAGGCGCAAATTTAATCAGAAGAACAATGGTGACGTTAATTTTGATTTACGCGCAATTGGTAAAAAGTTACAGGGAAATTAAATATTGTTGCTGCATATGTATTAGTCCTTTACCCCACCTTGTAAATTTTGTGTTAATGATAATAATTAAATAAAAAGCAAATGGATAAATATTAGGTCTATGGTAAGAGTTGTCTTGATGGCGGCCATGTTCAAATCCGCCATTTTGAATCAGACAAAAGTTTTAAACAAAACGCATAACAGTGACACCTTATTAATAGCAATTTTTACCATAAATCCAACGGTATAACCATTTTTGCTTTATCATTAACCAGCATTTGTTATCGCATAAACAAGTTGCTAATTTAAGGAAAAATGACCAAAGTGGAATTGAGTCATAATTGAACTTGGGTCTTTCTTCCAGAAAAGTCTTCAATTAGTACAATCAATATGTAGTTCAGAAAAGAGTGCATGCCTTGCACAAATGCTCTGGTCACAGTGAGCACACCTGACAAAGGCAATCGAGTTACACTTGACACATTTGTCGTTAACAATTCCGTCAAAACAGTAGTCATAAGGTGCGATCCATTAGTTTTGTGCTGGTTAATGATAAAGCAAAAATGGTTATACCGTTGGAGTTATGGTAAAATTTGCTATTAATAAGGTGCCACTGTTATGCGTTTTGTTTAAAACTTTTGTCTGATTCAAAATGGCGGATTTGAACATGGCCGCCATCAAGACAACTCTTACCATAAACCTAATATTTATCCATCTGCTTTTTATTTAATTATTATCATTAACACAAAATTTACAAGGTGGGGTAAAGGACTAATACATATGCAGCAACAATATTTAATTTCCCTGTAACTTTTTACCAATTGCGCGTAAATCAAAATTAACGTCACCATTATTCTTCTGATTAAATTTGTGCCTTAAATCATGTATCACATGACCCTATTCCTATTTTAAAAACTTAATCTTAATTCAAAATGGCGGATTTCAAGATGGCCGCCGTCAGGTATACCCTTACTATATGACTTCCCCCTAGTCCTAATATGTACCCATATATTTGTTATTCACCTTTTGTCATTACAAGAGGTCTTACAGGGCTTTTACCTCCAACTGTATGAAGACTATTCTGTACTTCCATGTGATGTTCTGGTAGCTGTATCTCCTAAACCCCTGGAGCTTCGCACCTAAAACTTCACTGAAATACTGACCACATTTAGTACTACTTTCTCATATGTGTCTCAGTCAGTAACTCGATTCACCCAAACGTAAGGTTTACTTGTGAGATGACCAGTGACATTTTCGATACCGTTTAAATTCAATTTCAGCCCCGCAACTTGGAGGAGGAGGAGAAAGGGAGAGAACCCCTTGGTTCTCACACGGTCAACTTTGTGTGGCAATGCCTCCAGTTGGAAATCCCAAAAGAAATATATGTTCTGAATAAAGAATGCAAGACAGAAACATCGTCTATCAAAGAACGCTTCAGTAATAACAAAAAGTCACTACTAATGGCACATATTACTATTTTTTCTTATTTTAATCTAGTGAAGCCGGTAATTGATGCTAGTTTACTATAAACTTTCAAGAACGTATAAATAATTGCTTAAATTAATTTTGTCACTCAAAAAATTAGCCCACGGACACCCCCGACCAGATCCGCCCCTGTAGGGAGTGATGAAACAACTAGTAAAGGTAAATATTATCTGCTTTAGAAGTTGAAAGGAAATGTTATATAAAGGGTTGGCAACAACGTAGTGGAAACGTGAAGGTTGTAGTTGGTAACAAGGTATTTTGCAGAGTCTGAAGTACCTCATTACCTTTAGATGTCAGCCGCCGTAATATAATCCTCGCAGGAGCTCTCTCTTAATATCCTACCTGAGCCCTGGCAGTTATCACTGATGACTTTGTTAGACAAGGGAAAAAGAAGTCTTCCAACCAAAAACTTCTTCTGGAAGAGCTCTATGAATGTAAATAGCAAAAGAAAGCAATGAAGTGTTGCAGTCTATAAATTACACGTGCGAAACAATTTTATGCATTAAAAGGTTAAAAATAGTCATTAAAAAATTGAAAAGAAGCATATCGTAATCCCATAAGAAACAAATATGCATTTGCTGATTCTTAAAATGAAAGTGAAATGAAATATTTAAGTTCAGCGTACAACGAATATGCTCTATAGGCTAGAGGAGACGACGGTTAAGGCAAGTGAATGATGATGGGAAATTAGTGAAATGGGAAAGTGGGAGGAAACGGGAGTACAGCAAGAAAATTAACGGATACGATTTGTCTACCAAAAATTACTTGGTCGGGAACCAAACCAGGGACCCCACGCACCAGACACAGGCGGTCTACCACTGTGCCACCGATCTGCCGACTCTTCAATAATAATAATAATAATAATAATAATAATAATAATAATAATAATAATAATAATAATAATAATAATAATAATAATATGGCCGCAGTGGCTCAGTGGTAGAGAGTTCACCTCTGATACATGGGGTCCTTGGTTTGTTTCCAGCTTGCGCCAAGTGAGTTTTATGGTGGACAAGCACAGTGTGCATGGGTTTTTGTCGGGGTTCTCCCGTTTCCTCCCACTTTCTTCATTCCACCAGTTCATTCATTTCTCATCACCACCGTCTTCTTTAGCCTATCGAGCATAATCCTGGGACGTAAAACTCAAAAGTTTTATTTCATTTCAATTCAATCAAAATAATAATAATAATAATAATAACAATAATAAAATAACGAAGAGCTTCTTCTGTCTAATTAATTTAGGTGTCTGAATATTCTGCAAAATAATAATAATAATCTTTACTATAAAAGAAAAACCTCTCACTCCGTGAGTGTAGGTAATTCCTGCTAATTAACATTCGCCATACTGCTACGCCCGCTGTCTGCTTGACGCCAATAAATGGTGCTAGTGTGCAGATAATTTGCGGTTTTTGAAATTAGTCTGACGATTTGATTGTAACTTTTTTATTGTTTCAACTTAATTATGTGAAAAATGAAAGTGATGAAGCGAAATATGAACGTGCTTTGCTATGAACTTTAACTATATTTAGAGTTATTAGTGTGACCGTAAGTTTGTTAGTGGGAGACTTAAAGAATAAGTGAATTCTATATAATTACAACTTTTTAATTAAGGATGATTTGAATATAAACAATTGCAACTTTTTAATTAAGGATAATTTGAATGTAAACAATTATAATTTTAAATTAAGGATGATTGTATGTAAATAGTTTCAACTTTTTAATTAAGGATGATTGAAATGTAAACACTTATCTAGAACTTTCTAAATTAAGTATGATTTGAATGTAAAAAATTACAACTTTTAATTAAAGATATTTTGAATGTATACATTTACAAAATGATGATTTGAATACAAACAATTGTCTACAACCTTCTTAATTAAGGATTATTTGAATGTATACGATTACAACTATTTAATTAAGGGTGATTTGAATGTAAACAATTACATCTTTTTAAATTAAGGATGATTTGAATGTAAACAGTTTTAACTTGTTAGTTTAGAATGATTTGAATGTAAATAATTATCTACAATCTTTCTAATTAAGGATTATGTGAATGTATATGATCACAACTATTTAATTAAGGATAATTTGAATGTAAACAATTAAAACTTTTAATTAAGGATGCTTTGAATGTATACAATTACAAATATTTAATAAATTATGAGTTGAATGAAAACAATTACAACTTTTTAATGAAGGATAATTTAAATGTTAACAGTTTCAATTTTTTACTTAAGAATGATTTGAATGTAAATAATTATTTACAACCATTTTAATTAAGGATTATTTAAATGTATACGATTACAACTATTTAATTAAGGATGATTTGAATGTAAACAGTTACAACTTTTAATTAACGATGATTTGAATGTAAAAGTTATAACTGTTAGTTAAGGATGATTTGAATGTAAACAATTACAGCTTTTTCATTAAGGATAATTTGAAGGTTTATAATTAAGGATGATTTGAATGTAAACAATTAGAACTTTTTAATTAAGGATAAATTGATCCGGAACTCAATGGTGTGGGTAGGAAATTATTTTCGGGGACATGATCATTTTAGGGGACAAGCTTTGTATATACATAATAAAACCAGTCAAAACTCTAAATAATAATAATACCGTAATAATAATAATAATAATAATAATAATAATAATAATAATAATAATAATAATAATAATAATAATAATAATAATAATAATAATAATAATATGTAATAAAGCATTCACTTTTCGTGCGAAAGATCTCATATTCGATTTCAGGACAGGAGTTCTCGCTTAAACATCGGACATAAACGAAAATCTTCTTTCCTTCTCTTTTCATCTTGTATTATGTCTTTTATGACATATCCATTCAGACAATTTACTCTCATTAAAGTAATAAACTCCTAACAGTTTTCTCTCCCCTGTTTATATAATTCAACCTTTTTCAACTCCTTTTTTCGATAATAAAGTCCTAACAAGACTATCTTATTCCTTTCATCTACAAAGTCCTAATCTGATTTACTTGTTCTTTTAACTATATAGTTGCAACCAGATTATCTTCCTCTTTTCAGTATTGTAAAGCTCTAACCTGATTTACTTTCTCGTTTCAACTAT
The DNA here is from genome assembly GCF_964235325.1 of Thermobia domestica. Lineage (NCBI taxonomy): Eukaryota > Metazoa > Arthropoda > Insecta > Zygentoma > Lepismatidae > Thermobia > Thermobia domestica. The sequence goes on from NC_137464.1 coordinate 50,901,093, forward strand.
ATCGCTCTATCCAGTTTATCTCTTCATTTCAACTATAAAGTTCTAATCAGTTTATTTTCTTTAGGGATGGTATAGAGAAGAGACGAGATGAGACGTTCATACAATTCCGATCTCGTCTCGGTTTACAAATAGCGGTTTCGATCTCAGTCTTGTCTGTATCAAGAGATCCTTGTGTAAATCTCGGCCTTGGTCTCAAAGACCAAGTCTAGATCTAATCTCGATAGTCTCGAAATAAAATGTGTGATTATTTAAAATGTGTAAAATAATATTATCTTATAGCCTGTTGTTTGCACTGTTTATATCTTTAACTTCATTTTTGACTGGGAAATTATTGTAGCTAGCGTACTTTAAAGCTAAATGAACAACGCTCACGATTTAAATGTGTGTTCGAGGGTTCAGTTCTCAGTAGGTGTATCAAGCCATGGATAAAACCCGATTATGATCCACACCACACTGTAAGAAACAAATCTTGTCTGATGTAGTCCCAGTATTGAATATACAACTAAACTCCAATCAATCAAATGTTATTTTTGCACAATTTCTGTTGAATCAGTGTTATTTAATCCCACATACCAGATAACGCAATTGGCAGCAGTAAAAGAGGATTTACTCGGACTGAAATTCTAAGTTCATGATTTTTCATTTATTATCCGTTACGTTCTCCTTTGACTGATGTGTTCACTACAGGATATCACATATATTATCTTAATGCAATCAGCTAATGTCAATACCGATGTTACGGAAGTATAAAAGTGTACTGTCCTTGTGCTTGACTCAAATGAAAAGCGTACCTGTACCTTCTAATTTCGTGTGTCTGTTCTGAAATACAACTATTGAATTAACGATGGTTACCTAAGGAACCTACATATCAAACATTGAAATACGTTTCCATATTTCATGGATGTGGAAAACTCTGCTTAACGCTGACGTAATACTAACTTAACTGTATTTTATTGTTGTTTATTTAATTTTGCAGAAGTGAAGTTCCCCTTTCAAATTCTACTACTAGCTTTGAATTATAGATAGAAATAACTTTGAATTATAGATTTTAGCAGAGGTTCCCAACCATTTTTGAATGATGATACACTTTAATGAAAGCGACACTACACTTGTTTGATTTTCACTGATAATAATATAAATTTTAATAGTGTATGCCTATAAGTTTTTATCAAGTAGTGACACTTCTAGTACAGAGGATTTCCACAACACAAAATCCGTAATTCCACAATAGATATCGGGATTGTATCTCAAAGTACAGTCCGTGTAGGAATAGAGAAAAAGAGTCAAAGAAAATGTTTGCTTTATTATAGCTTAAAACATCATTAGAAATTCTGCATTGTAAAATATATATTTAAAAAAGTACAATTATTGTCACATTAATTTATAAAGAAAAATCTAAGTTTGTAAACTTCTGATTTCGGTTAAAGTCGGTAGCATAGTATGTGTTTAATGCGTTGTCTGTCGTAATGAGACTTGTATCCAAAATGATTTATTACATTTTTATTCAAGTATGACTATAGTAAGTAAAATGAAGGAGAAAAAATATTAAAATAAAAGTTGAAGAAAATTGAAAGTTATAACTGTAATTAAGAACAACATATATTTTCTATACATCTCTAAATATTAAAAATTCATACTAATACCACTAACAATATGTGAACTCTAATAGATATTTAAATTATCGTACTGACACTATACAATACAATGATATTTAGTTAACGCAAAATGAAAGTTAGGATCAGAATAGGAGTTAGAATCCGAATTGAATAAATCCAAAATCCAAAGTGATGCATTGATTAAAAGTCTGCCTTATGCAGGATTGTCCTTTGTGCAACTATTTTTGCTTTTATCGGATGTTTTTCACTCTGTATTTTTGACTCTGGAAAGTTTACATAATATTTCCTGACAAATATTGTTGTTATGCTGATGATGAAAAATAAGGTTCTTTTGAAACCAATTTTATAACAACGTGTTTACTACCAAGTTAACACGATGAAAATGTTTATATATTTGGACTGCTAAGATACTCATTGTTATTGTCACTTTTGGCTGTTTTGATAATGTTCACCATTCCCGCTCGCCTTTTTGCACGTAAAGTATTTGCATTAAGCATATTATTGTATGTGTTCATATCACCTGAAACTTTATGTACTTATTATGAGATAATCTACTTATTATATGATAACTGATATACACTTTCTTACACATTTAAAATCTAAAATTGTGTCCTACCTTATAATTTAAAGAGATATTGTACCTTATGAAATTAATGATATTGTTTTTCTTAATTAAATAATACGTGAGATTTTATAATTTTTATGACAAATGATTAAGAAAATGATATGGGTAGTATTCTAGCTAAAGTGCTTTAATTGACAATCATAAATTGAATATACAGAAAAAATGAATAAGTGAGAATGCTCTTTATGCAGGCATCCAATACATAACAAAATTGTATTACCTACTAAACAATAAAATCTGGTGACAACAAGAAACAAATTGTATTTGCAATAAAACTACATAATGTCATTAACATGAGAGAATCGGTAGTATAGTGGAAATATCTTAAAGAAAAAAATACATAATGAAATTACAATAAATTTTGCCTATCGGAAAACCATCCTAAATCATAATCAGCCTGTTCAAAACCAAAAATATCTAAAGTAATATTGAAAGGAAAACTTACGATATTCCAGGTGAATAAGTCATTTTAGTGGCGACAATAGAAGTGCGTTCTAATAGCGAAGTAAACCAAGAACTAAAGGATCTATCCTAACTCGTGGTTTTCACACTCAGTATTTATACATAACAAAGCTGCTCACTTTCACTTTCATTTTCAATACGTCACTTGTTGTTTACCTTTCTGTTCCTGCCTGTTTTTAATTTTACATACTCAAGCTTTTTTTCTGGCTATGAATTAAATTTTTTTATAAAATTTTAATATTTTTACTATTACAAATAATTGTTCTGAAATATATCACAGTTGTATTAAACATAACAAAATGTTGGTTAACAGCTCGAACTAATTCTCTGCTTTAATTTGAGGCTCTTTCTCCATCCACGATTTTTCCCTGCCCTATTCCAAAATTTCTACTTCTACACTCCTCCAATCTGAATATTTTAACCCCTTCGTGTGTCATTTTTTTTTTCTAGAAGTGCATATACTCAAAAAAGAAAAGAAAGAATTTTTCGAGTGCAATTCTCATTTACTTACGGTTAGTGAAAAAGATCATGGATGTAATTATAACAACGCTTCCCAATGGAGCAAATATGACATACTTCGGCTTGTTTTGCGGGAAATGTACTTCCCATTATCCCATTGCACTAGCAGCTGTAATAAATTAAGAATTGATAAACATATTCTTCTCTGGGTGATTTCTGAACTGTGTGGAAAAATATTGTTGGGAGGTTGAAACCTCATGTGTTTGCTTCACAAAATTACGTTTCGAAATATGTTGACAACATGATCTTTGAGTAATTAAAATAACTGAAAATAAAATATATTGAGTCCAAATCAAAGTTGTGTGCTGTTTAAAATATTTTTTGATATATCACGTGATCAGAGTTGGTATTTGCTCCACTTTCTCCCATGTGTACGCCTATGGCTATGGGTACTCAAGAGAAATTGTTTCACCATCTTATATGTAACATAACAGTGCATGAATTTTGAGTAAAGAGAATTTCAGAAATTTTTTGCCACTATTCGAGACAAGACCGAAAGTTTCGAAACTGGGCTTACTCACGTCTCGGTATTCGTCTCGAATTACAAATTTCTATCTTGATCTCAGTCTCGTTTTGATTTAGAAACGTCGTCTCAATCTCGATCTCGTTTCAAAATTTCGAGACAAGACGGAACAGATACTTGGTCTTGATACTATCACCTTTTTTCTTTTTTCTTTTTTCAATTATAACGTCTTATGTCTCTTCCTCTTTTCAACTATGAACCTCTAATCAGTGCCTTGTTTTCTTTTCAACGTATCTCCAGCATTATTGGCCTCTTTTCCTACTGTTCATTATTCTTTTTGCATTCTATTCAGCTAAATTTATCATTTTTTCTCTACACACCTACCTCAAAAGTTTTTAGTCGTTCACCATGCCTCTATTGTATAACATTTCTCAGAGATCATCTCAGAGATGAATCTCTTTCGCAGTTTTTTATTCAATAAGAAATATCCTTTTCTTCTTTTAGAAGGTTCGTTTCGTCATTCTTGTTGCTTGACCAACAGAGTTCGTTGGTTGAAGTGATATTCAAAATGGACGTGGTAGAAATGGCCATTTCCGATTTTAACCTTATTCAATATAGACTAAACTGGATAGAGATAACGAGAATCGGTTTCCTATAATTGATTAAGTGTCCCAAGAACATTTTATCTCCGTCCCAAGAACTTTTTATTGAAACCGCAAGTGGTACAAATAAACCATTTCTAATTTTAACGTTCATCGCTTTTGAGTAAAGACAGTAATCGGTAGAGAGAAGATATATGCTGGAATCAATTAAGCGTCCTAGAGTGGGATAAAATAGGTTAGGGGTATAAAATAGGTTACTAAAGATATACCACATTGACTTGACACCTAATCTTCCATTCCAAGCGCTGCTATCGGCTGAAAGAATTCCACTCCGTTTGGGATAGACGACTGCAGGCTCTCTGGCTTAGCAACAGGTCAACCGTTATTGGCTCAACGCAAGAGTGTGAGCTTTAGTTTACAATTTGCCATGGCTCAAGACATTTTGGCAGCACTATAGTACCGGTACCTAAAGCAAAATAATCACATAATTGACACTTCTTTTATTACAAGCGATATTTCTGCTCCTTTTAGATTTGTGATTCATCGAAGCAGGTTGTCGCATCGCTACGTGAGAACGCAAAAATTTACTTTTGTCTGTATCAATATTATTTTTGTTCATATTGGTAGTGTAGTAATTAATTAAACATATAATCAACACGACGTGCAGTATCATTTAAAAGGATGTATTAGTTGGATATTAATGTAATAATGCATCTTTATTGTATTTGCTAGGGTCATTCTTGGTATTTCTATTTCTGTTTGTAGTCACTGGACAGAGAAAGATAGGGTAAACTATGAACGGGTAAGATGGAGAAAATAAATTACTTGTAATTTATTAATTTAGTTGCCTATTTTAATTTAAATCTAAGGAGGGATGAATAAATCACATTAGATATGTAAAGAGGATTCAGTGCCATTGTTGTTCTTAATTAAAATTTAGAATCCCTTTCTAACATCGACGTTGTGTGAAATGTGAATTTGCAGGTTACGGTGGAATCCCAACGCTTTCAAATTTTAATGCTCTTCGAACTGGAACCGAACCTTGCACCATTTGTATCAAAAGATGATCGCACTAGCCATTAGACCAGCGAGAAGGAATTCTAAATTTTATCAGAGAAGTTGAAGATGAGGGTGATTAATACCAACACCTATCTGTCGAGTCTTAAAAAAAAAAAAAAAAAGATTTTATAGCCTTTACATGTGTTTCTTTCTCTCAAATGTTTCTGTGGCGCAGCTATCACGTTTTGGGACATAGGTTTCTGGTTGCATTCACAATAGGAGCGCTTGGTAGAAAAGGTGTAAGAGCTTTTTGAGGCTGCCAGCTTGAGTGAGGTTTTCCTGGGTTTTCTTCATTCATACTAGGTAAATACCGGGATGGTACCTAACTTACAGACTTCAAATCACTTCTTTCCCTTCCCTCTACACGGATAGTATGCTGATCGAGGAACACAACATGTAGCGGACTTAAAGCTATAGATGCTGATGATGCAAAGAATTGTGTGGTTTAAGTACACTCATGTCCAAAAGTATTGTCGCATGTCTATAAAGATGTTGTTGTAGGAATATAATTTGATAACGAATTTACCCGGTATTTCTTATAAAGTTACTATGTGTATAATCTGCAAAGACATGTATGTGGAAAATTTCATGCCAAAAGAGCAATAAATAAGAACAATGAAACGAAAATAAAATGTTCTTGTTCTTTTAGCAACAGTTTGTTTTACTCATTCTAATTTTCGTATTTATAATTCTTTTCCTATGAAATTTACCTCAAATACACATTTCCCGATTACAGACATAATAGCAGTATTAAAAGTACCTTGCAAAATCATTATCAAATTATTTTCTTACAAGAAGACAGTTATAGATATGTGGCAATCATTTTGGACATGAGTGTACATAATCATATATTATTCTGTATTTCTGGAATGCGTCAGAGTGTATAGTTTTGGTAAAGTATGTATTAATTTGGCTACCTTTGGATCAAAGTTTGTGTTATTATAATTCTAAACCCTACTTTGTCCCATCTAGTAGGAAAGATGAGAAGAAATGTGATTTTTCAAGATAATATTCCTAGTACGTCAATTATTAAGAAGATTGAAAATAAAGGTTTATTTATAATTAAAGCTTAGGTACTGTGCCTTAGCCCACTTCCCCTATAATCGATTAATCTTTAATATTAATTCGAACGAATTTGTACCACAAGCATTTGAAGACTCTAACATGATTAATAAGAAAACTTTAATCTTAATATATTTTCAGATATTTGTGTTGTATAACTTCTAAGAATCTCTTTCATAACTAGTTCCAAGAAAGTCCTTAAACAAAGTTTAATTACTGCTTTTATACAAGATCTAATACATCAAATTTGCATTATGATACTTGAATATAAGATGGGTGTTTAGTTTATACGCGTTTGTCTTATACAATGGCAAGCGATTTTTATATAGTAAGTTGCAAGATTAAAATACTAGGTTATACTTGGGACGTTGAATATGTATGTTTCCCTAAGTCGTACAAAATTTATTCTTTAAGATACATTTGTAAAGTACACACACATGTTTAGGTGCGTCCTTCCTCACCCCTCTGCATAATCCCCATTGAGATTCAGGCATAATCCCCATTGAGAGAATGTGAGGACAGTGATAAATAGCCAGGGCCTTGATTTTTTGCAAAAGGGATTGGACAAATTGTTTTAACGGTGAGACAAATGCCTGAATCTCAGTGGGGATTATATAGAGAGGTGAGGAAGGATACACGTATACATATATGCATAGTTTACAAATGTATATTTAAGAAATAAATATTTTACAATTTATGGCAAGGACCCACGTACAATGATACAGGGTTATATATGGTTATCAAAATAGTGGAATAAAAACATCTGAAGAAAATGCAGTTCACCTAGGTGATTCTGTTACTAACGTTTTCCTTCAGTCTACTATTACTTCTTGCCTATGCCATGATTAATTTGATCACAATCATGGATGACATTGTTCCTTGCAACATATTTAACATATAGTTCATCTTAAATACACTTGAGGAGATTTTTTCATGAGCAATTTGTCATCTTTGAAACTCAGAGAAGTGTCTCAGATTGCACCCGCAACATTTTGAACACTTGCCTTCGCCCTATCCTGTCTGACGTACTATAGACGATCTTGTAACACATCACTGCGAGACACTGCACACTTATCCTTAATAGTACCACTTCACACATTTTAGTGTTCCAAACTACAGGTGCAATACCACATTGCAAACTACATTTTAATACTGAACTTTAGTATTGCAAACCATAGCTGCAATATTGCAAACTACAAACTACAAATACAACTTTAGTATTATAATGAGGCTATATGAGACCTCGACCTACAACTTGACGTAGGACCCGAACCACATGAGGTCCCGCCGAAAATTCAACCCGGGTCTCCCATGCCAAACGTGAGTACGCTAACCTCTTAGCCACAGAAAGCTCGTAGGTTTGTTTAGAAGTAACTTTTAACTTAAGTTACGTATTAGTTGTTACTATTCGAAAGTGAATAGTAAGTAAATATTATACTAATAATACCGAATGAAAACTCAGATCAATAAATAGAGAAATACGATGTGTGTTAGACAAGAAATACAACATTTTCTGTTAACGATTAATTTTACTATTTTTACAAATCAAGGTTATCCTCTTCAAAATGGACTCCTTGGGCAACTACGCAGTGATTATGGCCTTGTTTCCATTCTTCGTAGCAGTGGAGGAAGGCTTCTGCTGCAAAAGCTTTCAGCTCGTCCGCTACGCTCTTCTGGATATTATTTAAAGTACCAAAGTGGTGCCCTTTTAGGTGATTTTAAAGCAAGGAAAATTGAAATAGAGATCACAGGGACCGGGATCCGGCAAACTGAAGGTTAAGAAACCACAGGAAAGTTTTTTCTGCCTGTACAAAAAGTACAAAAATTCATTGATGAATACTGCCATGTGACGTTGTGCGTTGTCGTGGTGCAGTATTTAAGTGCGTTCGATGCTTCGTTTTACTCGTGCCATCCTTTTCCTGAGTATTTCAAAAAATTCATGATAAAAAGTTAGAATAGCAGTTTGATCTAGTGGCTCAAATTCCTTGCAGGTAGTATATCAACTGTCAAAAATAATACAAATGAGTCAACTTGATTTTGGGTTTGCTCATTCTCGCTGTTTTGAGACGGGGAGAGTTTGTAATGTGTTACTCCGGACTTTGTTGCCCTTAAAAGGACTTGAGGACTAAATACTTGTGTCCTGGATAGAAAATGTTCTTCATTAGCCTATGTAACTTTTCAAAAGTCACAGTATCGAATTCACCAATCTTTACACAAAATTTGATGGTACAACGTTGCTTAAACTTTTGTCGGTCCATTTTTGTAAATTGCTTCATAAACACTTCATTTCCGAAGACCTCAACAATCACGTATCAACTGAGCAAGTTTAAACTTGTACTGAGCCAACGACTAGAATTCGCTTTCCTGCAGTGTGAAGGTATAGGCAGCAGTATTATCAGTTCGTACACAGTATTACCTGTCTCCTTGCTTCTCTAACATGCCTTACAGATATTTTCTTGGCCGCATTTTTTAAATATTCAAGTAACACTTGGGAGCAGGAAGTTCGCCTACTTGTTCATGCGGAAATGCCATTGATCTTGCAATCACTGCTTCAAAAGGTCAGAATCCGCTGCTGATACTATGGTTTGTTACATGTTGTCAGTGGCGTATTTACGATTTTGTTTCGGGGAGGGCTTTGCTAACTTTTCATGGTGACTTTGCCTGAAAATGTGTAATTTCTGCAAGATATTTCATACACTTTACTATAGTAAGTAAGAGTTCGGGGGGTCTTAAGCCCGGAAGACCCCCCTAAATACGCCACTGCATGTTGTCGAAATTATTGTTTGACAATGAGTAAATACCGTTCTATTGTTGTATTTAGTATTGTATTATTGTCCATTATATTTAGTAGCACGAAGATTTTAACACAAAATAATTTTTGTATTTTTACATTTGAATCAAACACACCATTGTAAATAAAAATTTTCACGCATATAATGTAATATTAAGGAGAACTTCTGCTATGAATGAACATCTGATAAAACCTTCTGTGAAAAAGCTAAATGAAAAAAAAAAGCACTTTCAGTTTCACCATTCTTGTGCATGAACAAATATGTATATATGTATATGTGTGCGTATGCTTCTAAGCAAAAGCTTAAAAAAGAAGAGCTCAAAATGAAAAAACTGAAATGTATGCAAAAATCTAGCAGGAACCGGAAACGGAAAGAGGAATGGAAGAAAAGAAGATTCCAAGTTCCGATTGGTTCTTAAGGTATGAATGTCCTGAGGGACTCTAAGAGTTCTGCGAAGCATGAGAGTGTCTCCCATTTCTTCCGTGTGTTGTACGCCTGGAATTGACAGTTCCGTACTTCTATGGGAAAAATATGTGAAGCGCAGAAACAAGATTAAGGGTTTTTGACGCCTTCGTGGGGAATCCCTTAGGCTAGTCCCGCATAGAAAAGTTCAACAGCTTCCAAAAACCACCAGCGGTGTCTTGTGTCAAAGGCCGTGAATGATGAGCACCAAAACCATTTTTCCCTTTATCACAAGCGTCGAAACTGAAATTTCTATAGATTCAGCTGCATGCAATGTTGATTTTTTTTCTTCTTTTTCTGTCTACCGTATTCTACTTATACTCAAAATATTTCGGTTTTTCTCCACGCTCTTTCGTTTCAGTTATTTGCATCTGCTCTGCTACGTTTCATTATTTTCGAACGCCCACCTGCTCAGTGCTCAACCCAAATAATGGATTGTTGTAGATAAAGAAAGACTTTTCCAGATTTTTGATGGATTTGCATGCTGTTATTTTATTTCCATTTCTTTTCCTTTTAACCCAAGAAGAGTTGTATTTAACTATGAGTTTGAAACATGATTATTTTAAAGTTGGTGGCCTGGGTTTTCAGCTCGTTGATTTATACGGAGATGTAATATTCTTCTTTTTTAATAAACGGAAATATTAGCAGTTTGGTTTTACTGATATCCCCTTTAATTATACTGTTCTAAAATAAAAGCTTTATCATATTTTACTGATATCGTCTTTAATTATACTGCTCTAAAATAAAAGCTTTTTCATATTTTACTGATATCCACTTTAATTATATTGTACTAAAATAAAAGCTTTCTCCTATTTTACTAATATCATCTTTAATTATATTGTTCTAAAATAAAAGCTTTCTCATATTTTACTAATATCCTCTTTAATTATATTTTCTAAAATAAAAGCTTTCTCCTATTTTACTGACATCCTCTTTAATAATATTGTACTAAAATAAAGAAAATAAAAGTTTCCTTCTATTTCTAGTTAAAAGAGTTGCAATTCTTATAGATACTTGGGAGCTGAATTCAAACATATCTTTAGTCTTTCTGTATGAGAGATAGGGGTCACAAGAGACTCAGTGATAAAGCGTTTACTTCTGGTGCACTGTGGTCACTGGTTCGATTCCCCAGCCAAGTAAGTTTATGATGGACAACATCGTGTCGTTGAGTTTTATTCGGGATACTTCCGTTTCCTCCCACACCATCATTCCACCAACTCTTCCATTATTATTCACATGTCTTAATCATCCATCTCCTTTAGCCTAAAGGGCATAATCGTGGGACATTAATCTGAAAGAAAGAATACATGAGAGATAATTTAAGAGTAATCACATGTTTAATTTATAAAGATAACCAAGAAAGTTCTGTCGCTTTTTCACCCACCACTTTCGAACATCGATATGTCACATAAAACGTACCTGGAAGTTTAAAAGTACATTCCATTAACATGGACGATCTTCTGCCAATGTTCTGGAAGGCCATGGATTCCATCGCTGTAGAACTTGGTGGCCGGTGAAGCGAAGAAGGTATCAAGTGTATTTTGCACCTCTACTTGAGATTTGAACTGGCGTCCTTGAAGGTGATTGTCCAAGGAATGAAACAGGTGATAATCGGACGGTGCAATGTCCAGAGAGTATTGTGGATGAAACAGTATTTCCCATCCAAGTCGTAGAATGTTGTCCCGGGTCATCCTAGCCACGTGGGTCTTAGTGTTGTCCTGTAACAAAAGGACCCCTTTGCGATTCAGAAGTGCTGGCTCCAGAGTTTTGAGTTTTTCTTGAACACGGCTCAACTGTTGACAGTACACAGTTACATTGATGCTCTGACCAGCTGGTAGCAGTTCCCGATGAACGATGCCGCGAGCAGTCCACCAAACATATAGGAGGACCTTCTTGTGGTGCAGTACTGGTTTCGGCTGTTTTGGAACCGGTTCATGGGATGCTAACCAATGATGACGGCTCCATGGAACTTCGTATAGAACCCACTTCTAGACACATGTCAACACCCTGTACAGAAATGGCTCCTTCTTCAGACGAGAAACAAAGATATCTGCTTGCGTCACCTTCTGGCCCGGAGTCAAACCATTTGGGGCACATCGTGCCAACTTGTAGTGCTTTTTCAGTTGATGGAGGTACTGTCGAATGGTTTCTCCACTCACACTGAATTCTAGTCCCAGTTCCTCACATGTCTGGCCACTGTTCGACTTCCTGAAGATCTTCGTTTTGCACATGTGTTGAGCTTCTGACACATGGTGCATCTTCGAGTGTTTCGTCACAGTCCTTAAACTTGTTAAACAACTGCTGCTCTGTTCACGTAGTCACGACACCCTCACCAAAGGCTTGGCATATCTTCCACGCCTCTGCAGCAACGCTTGACCCCAGTTTGAACTCGTACAGTACACACGCCCTTAGACGCTTTGTGGAGGTCCCATCTTCACTCTATCCTTACAACGGTAAAACAACGACTGATGTTAAACAGGGTGACCCAGTGGTCGAAAGGGCAGTGACCTTCACTGACGGGTGTACACTCATATCCAAAATGATTGTCGCATATCTATAACTGACTTCTTGTAAGATTATAATTAGATAATGATTTTGAATAAGCATTAAGTTTAAAAATGTTAAAACCTTTAAAAAAAACTAAATTCGTGAGATTAAATCTATTTTTTTTTTATTTTCCAGCTGTAGTTATTTTTTTTCTTCTGAGAACGTGTTCGGATTTGCCGGGTTTTCGGATTTCCGGGGTTCGGATTCGAGGGGTTGTGCTGTAGAGAGAAAAAGTTGCCTTACCATTAGAGTACTGTGCCATAGAAATATTAGTCTCCTGAGTCATTTCCTTTGGATGCTATACGGACTTGAACTTTGGTTGAAATATGTATTCTTAACAGTATTGTGAAATGAGGCAATTTTTTTCTATACGGAAAAATTGTTATACAACAGTGTCGTATCACAGAACCTCACTCCACTGAGTCAGTTCCTTTTAGTGCTATAGATATAGAGGGCTCGAAAAGTTAGTTGTACTTTCATTTTACATTATACTTGAATGGAAAAATGAAACTAAAGTATCTTACATATATGCTATATTCGAATACAACATCTTTATAATTATTACAAATATTACACAAGTTTCATAACATCAACTTTTTTGTTTCTTATCTTAGTTTGAAAATAAGTTGAAAAATCTTTATAAACCTATGTGAACAAACATAAAAAAGAACACTACCTTGTACGTAAAATTGGACTAGATTTATGTGTAGTCTGTATTACCCTACGTATATACTCGACTACAGGCATCATTGATAAATATATTAATAATAGTAGAAAAGTTAGTGAGGCGATTTTTCATTCTTGTCTGTTTAAATATAAGCTAAGAAAGCTTTATAATATGATATGTAAGAAAAAGATGACAAAACACACCACTCAGTACAAACATAAGATTTAGGTTTTTGTGTGTAGTGTATGTTACAATAGACATCTTCACACACTTTTTAGATTAACTACAAATATAAGAAAAGTTATGAAATGGCATGAACATTTCTGATCTCAGTTTGAAAATAACCTAGGAAATCTTAATATACAAATAATATGTGAAACAATGACAAAATGCATTACTTTCTATTCTTTAAAATGAGCTAGGAAAACTTCATATCAAAATAATATGTGGAGATACATGTCAACATACATTACACAGTAGAAAACTCTGACTTTGTGTTGAAGACATGCGTACGTCTTCGGGACTCGAGTCTTGCCCTTATGTATCCATCTCGTGCTCTTACACCACAAACACAAGACGACGCTTCTGTCACCAATTTTACACATCGTTCTACAGCTTGGCTAAGGCATGGAATATTCGGAATTTCAATATTTGTGGTATCACCTTGAATGACTCTATGAATATTCGCAGCAGTAAGATTCATAATAAGTGTGTGTGGGGGGAGGGGCAGTTATAGCCAAATCTGTCCAGTTTATGAGTTCTGTGTAGTCTTCAGCTTCAAAATTGAGTAATGGAATGTCGTAATTTCTGACTCCAGGCATTTGCGAGGTCTTTGCCTTAAGGACTCGTCGAAACCCCAGTTCTCTGATATGTTTCTTCTTGTCTGTCCTCATAGAGAGGAGAATGTTTTCAGGATGTGCAAAGTATCCATTTCTTCGAAGTACAGGATCAATGACAGGCTTGTACTTTTCAGGAAGGAAGCGCGATAACTGAATTATTTTGAAGAAATGTCTTGATCCATCTGTGCCAAAACGTTTCTGTTTTATGCTGAACCAAACTGGCGCATACACTTTTACAACATACTGAGAGAGCACTTTTAATTCTTCTGAAGGGTGTGGTGTAGCTACATACAATCGAATAATTCTGTTTGCTGTAGGAACCCACCTGACGTGCGAAATGTTTCCTGGATAGCGTTTTGCCAAAGAATCAGGAAAATGTCCATTTGAAACAGCCCTGCGAATCTCATACAAATACTTCTGATACGCACTGAGATCATTATAATTCTCAAAAGCTGAAAGATGGCTCTCAATTACATCATATTCCACAACTGGTTGGTTTTCACAATTTAATAATGATCTTCCAATCTGTCCAGAAAATGCATGAGGACCTGTTGTCTTACCATCAATTAATTCTAGCAAATGTCTTAAAAGGAGCTCATTTACGTGCAGCAGACAAACCAACCTTTGCAGAAGTCTCTGAACAGACTCTTCTAAACGTCTTATTATTCCAACCTTTCTGCCAGTATTTGTAGCAGTCCTTGTATTTGTAGCACGAAAATTTGAAATATTTTCACTCTACGTATTGTAAAATGCTTTGGCAGAATAAAAACACATACTCTCCATTTCAGTTCTTTTTAGTTCAAGTTTATAAGACAATTATTTGGCAGGATATCAATCCTTCCTCCTTGCTCGCCAACCTAAAATTCAGAACATTTCAGAAGGAAGGAAGGGGTTAGCCATGCTGGTGGCACCCAAAGATATTAGATTTCAACAAAAATAAATATTGATTTTTAAAATACTTACTAAGGAGCAATAATCCCACACTATTAGAATACCAATGTGCAAACTTCAATTTTTCACTCCACCCTACTACGCATATGAATTTACACTCGCAATGCATCTCCAATCATAATAAATTCATTTACGTTCATAGGAATCAGTGTTTTCTCACTGTGACTTTGAGATTAACGTCATACACTACCTGAATAGTAATATTACTATCTGAGGACGTCAGAAATTCAAAAGCAATGTTGTCAACTGCTTACACAAATTCGATATATTTGCTCAAAACAACATTATTCTTATATTCAAATCACTGGAAAACTATCGCTGATAACAAATTGTGATTTGGAAGTAGAATTTATTAGTCTACTGCGAAATCCTTTAGTATTATCAATTTTTTATCCTAGAAATAGGAACTTTGTACTACAGTGGGTCTCCGTTATTTTACTGTTTTTTTTCAGTCAATTGTTTAGTGATATCTTCTTCAGTTTTCCACTGTTTTTTTAGTTATTCTTCTTATCTCCCTTTTTGTTATTTTACTAATTTATCTTTCAATTAGTTTACTGATCTCTTCTTAAGTTATTTTACTTATTTTTTTGCTCCAGTTATTTTACTGTTTTCTTCTTCATTTATTTTACTGATCTCCTCTTCAGTTATTTTATTGATCTTCTCTTTAGTAATTTTACTAATCTCCTCTTCAGTTATTTTATTGATTTCCTCTTTAGTTATTTTACTGATCTTCTCTTCAGTTATTTTATAGATCTTTTCTTCAGTTACTTTCTTGAATTTCCATTTCAGATA
Source organism: Thermobia domestica (assembly GCF_964235325.1). NCBI lineage: Eukaryota > Metazoa > Arthropoda > Insecta > Zygentoma > Lepismatidae > Thermobia > Thermobia domestica. The sequence goes on from NC_137464.1 coordinate 50,916,551, forward strand.
TTTTAGTGATTTTTTCCGTTAGTTATTTTACTAATATTTTCTTTTTTTATTTATTTTAATCAACTTTGAAAATCTCTTCTTCAGTAATTTTACTTATGTGTCTTTGATAATTTTACTGATTTTTCTTTAGTTACTTCACTTGTCTCCTCTTCGGTTAGTTTTCTGATTTAATCTTTCATTACTTCACTGATCTTTTCTTTGAGTTATTTTACTAATTATTTCGTTCAGATACTTCACTCATCTTTGCTACAGTTATTTCGCTGGTTCTTCTTTTTTTATTTTGCTGAATTCTTGTTCAGTTAATATATGAATTTTTTTCTTCAGTTCATTCACTATTTTTTTTCTTCAGTTATTTTATCGATTTCTTAATCAATTATTTAACTGATTTCTTTTTGAGTTTTCTTAAATTTTATTTAAATATCCTGCTTTTAAATCTAAATTTTACATTATAAATCAGTCTAAGCTCAATTAAATTAATTTTTACTAAATTGTAAAAGGTGTATAATTTAAAATAAAATTTTTATGAAGTAGGGAACAATTCAATATGTTTTACAAACAAAATTTTACAAAATTTTTACCATTAAAATGCACGTTTATTTTAAATTAAAAAAGGAAACTTTTCCTCAAAACTAAATGGGTTAAGACATTTAGGTACTACAAGCTCCACAGCCTTAAAATGTTGTTTTCATGACACAATTCTAGAATCATACAGAAAACCTTTTATCAGTACGCTTACACTAACTTGATCGATGTGACATTTTCATATACGTGACACGTAATTCGTAATAGTGATCGATGTAATACGTTGACATTGATATTTGAATATCTGAAAAAAAAAGTATTGATTAATCTATCGCTTCATTGAATATATCCAAATATCCAACAGACGTACAGTCACTTAAGCAATTGGAAATCATTTTGTTGAAATTTAGGTTCCCGTTTCAAACTCAAGGCTAAAAGAGATGTGGATCTGAATTTAAAGTGGAATCAGAACAAACAGTGATAGGTTCAATGCTGTCCCACCAGAAATCGAGCACCAAAAGAGTGAGCAGTAGCGGAATTCAGCGGAAAGGACAGAAAATCAAGGTGACAAAAACATTAGTGTACAATTCCTGCTTAACGAGGTCTCAGTAGTATTAATCTGTTTACATTTGTGTCCTACGAATATGTCTTGTAGGCCAAAGCAAGTGGATAATTATGGAGAGTGAATGATTCTGAAAGAATTAGATAGGAGGGAACCAAAGAACTTCGAAAAAAAAAAACATGAACTCGATGTTATCCAATACAAACTGGCATGGTAAACTGGAGACGAACCACAAGCTACTCGCATAAGGGATGAGCTCTCAACCATTGAGAGACCATATCCTTGCGCTAATATTACATCCTACATCATGTGTCCCCTGTCCCTGGTTCGATCCCAGCTCGCGCCAAGTGAACTTTGTGGTGGGCAACACCTGTGCGTGGGTTTTCTCGGGATTTTCCCCTTTCCTCCTCCTTTATTTATTCCATCATTTCATTCATCTCTCATCATCACCGTCTCCTTTAGACTAGCCGGCTTAATCGTGGGACGTAAAATTTAAATATTTCATTTCATTTCATAATGTCCCGTGTCATATCAGTATCTGAAATTATCTGGTATTATTTCCCAAATGTCATTTGTAATAGAGACTAAATTAAGCACTTTTCTTCTATTTTTAGTGCAAATTAATGGATAATTATTGAATTATCTTGCATAATGCAATTTGACATATTTACTTAACGCGAATAAGTAAAACATGCATTACGATATTGAAACTAGAGACAAATTAGAATGAAGAACATGAAGAAGGAAGAGAAAAAGAAGCACGCTTTTGTCACGGAAATCAATTTTCCATAATATTGAGAAAGGAACTATTTTTAAAAGGTCTTCCCTCTTCTTCATCCTTTTCACGAAAATTTAAGCTCCAAGTACGTACCTGCTGGCCTTTTGATGTAAAAGTAAAGTACCTTGTCCTTCCCTTCACTTACGTCTTTCATTTGCATTTTGTTCAGCGACCCAAGTCACTCGGTGGTGTTCTTTTAATGTTATTTTAGTAACTCGATTATATACGAAGAAGAACACCGTAATTACTCAAGGGTTTTAATATGATTTATTGAGGAAAGGGAGACATGCTAATTAGAACACAGGTAGAAAAAAAATAATGACCAAGAACTATGCGAAACTTGTTTTCTCGATCTTATCTTTTCTTTCTCCTTACCTTTTCCTAAAGTTTCTTCATTCTCCCATTTCAGCAGCAAAGAATTTAACAGAAACCAATCGGAAAGTTATTTTGTTTCTTCAAACTGAGGACTATCGCAAAGTATTCACCCCCCCCCCCTTCCCGAATACTTAAACGTTCCGTTCCTTTTTCCCAATTGCAAATTGCACAAGGGGATACAATGGTTCTCTAGGCAGTAGTTTTATTCCTATTTACACACTTTTCAACGTCTCCTAAATTACTAATATCGTCATCAATTGGAACGGTTGAGTCCAGTTGATTTTAGTTTAGCGTCCCTTTCAGCAGCGAGGCGATATGAGACGTGGACCTACTGATTAACGTGGAATCCGAACCACATGAGCTCCTGCGGGGAATCGAACCCGGGTCTCTCACGCCAAAGGCGCGTACGCTAACCGCTTAGCCACGCGGGAGCTCATCATTTGGAACGGATTTCGTTGAAATTTGAACTTTTTCTACATACAAAAGGATAGTACAGATTAATTATATATATATATATATATATATATATATATATATATATATATATATATATATATATATATATATATATATATGTATGTATGTATGTATGTATGTATGTTCGATCTGCCAATTGTAGGCTGCAACTAGTTACTTCTATTATCTTTATCTACATACACATATCTTTTACGTTGTAAACTAAGTATGTCTTAGTTGCAAGTTTGTAGCGAAGAGGTCAACTTTTATTGATTATAGAATATTTTTAGTGCATCAATTGTTTTGCTGAACGAACACGACATGCAAATAGTTGAATTTCACATTACAGCGAAAAACATAACGGCTTTGAAAAATTGTGTTTGTAGAACAAAACGAAAAGCGCTTCACCCTATTTGAAAGCTGAAAATTCTATTTTCCATTATTTACAATGAGAATTAGCGCGTCAAATGCTTTTTCAACGTTAAGTCTATGGGTATCCCGTTTTCTGGTGATCATTCCTCAATAGTATGCCCGATCAGGCATCTCGGAAGAGTATCCAGTCAAACGAAGTCCTAATGGAATAAACAGGAGCTTCGCTTACTATGCTTGCTTCACTTTGAAAAAACAATTCGCTGAACAAAACGCAAAGCTCTTTGTCCTATTTCTAATGCTGAAAATTCTATCTTTCCATTATTTACAATAAGAATTCATTCGCCAAATGCTTTTTCAAGGTTAAGGCTATGGATATACTTTTTTCGGTGATTATTCCTCAACGATATGTTCGATCAGGACATGTTATCCCTTACGCGCTCTCGAATCTCCATGTCAAATTTGGTGAAGTACGGTTGAGATGTCTCGAAGGAGTACCCGGATAAAGGAATAACTAAGTCAAGTAAAAATGAGTTTCGCTCCAACTAATAGATTTAAAGTGCTGAAATTTTGTACGATGCAGGTATCAGTAAGATGATATTATTTGCCATACTACCACCAGATTAACAGTATTGTCATCCAAATATTAACTTGCATTTTCCCCCCTATTTTTCAAGTAACACTACGTCAGGTTATTACGTAGTATAAATTTACGTGTTACACAGAAAATTACATCATATTTATTATTCAGTGTTGCAAACCAAGAACACAACAATATCACAAACATCAGTATTTAGGAAGCGTCTACAATAGAAATAGCGTAGGTGATATGGGATAGTTCATTGCACATCCGAAGTATTTTATTGTAGAATATTATGATCACGATATATGTTTCTAACAAATAGGAACATATTAGCAAGGGAAACATATTAAAATCACACAGATGATTTTACACAGACATAAAGATCATAATGCAGTTATTTAATATCTCAGATCTTCCAGAAATATGATAATCATTGGTAAAGTTGGCACCACTGTTTAAAATAATGTAATTGCAATGAAAAGCTTGTTGTATTTACAACTACCAAAAGCTATTGCTGTAATGTTATGGAATCAAATAAAATCAAGAATCGCTTTCAACAGTTCCCACAAATACACTATTCTATGTAGCATAACAATCTCTACCCCTGCGTTTAACCTTTAAAATATGTAAGGATTTAAAATTACTAATCATCTTCCGTAATCTGAAAGAAAATTAACATCTTGAAAGATTTCAGCAGGTCTCTCATAACATTATTTTCTTCACTTTGTTGTATTTTCTCTTCTCTTCTTTTTGTTTTCAATTAGTTTGCTCATACCTTAGTATTTAATGCACTCTTCAAATAAACTAGTGCATAAATCTTACGTAACTTTGTTATTAATTAGAAGTAAATCTTGCACAAGGAATTTGGAAAACAAAAGTAAAATTTACAGAAGAATCTGGAAAATTTTGTAATTAATTAAATAATAAGTTTTATTATCTCAAACACTGTCTGACAACGTGCAAGATAGATGTAAAAAGCATATCGTTCCAATTATGACTACAGTTGTCAGTGAAGAAAGAGTTCAAAGCAGTCTCGTCTTGAAAAGATGTGAAAGCAATGTCGCGTCTCGGAAAGTACATACATATATTTCTATAGGAAGAGCTCTGTCTTATATGATATCTCGTCACGAAAATTATTTTCTGTCCCATTTCGTCTCTTCTCGTGAGTAACCCTCGTTACTGTCACGAATACAGACCTATAGATCACTATACAATTTTTCTTATACATATTTACTTATTTGACGGTAAAAAAAAATTAAGCTTTTAAAAATTAAGTACTTATTTTTGATTTTCCTAACCTGACTTCATATTTAATTCGATTTTGTTTAATATCCCTTTTCAGCACCGGCATTATTGAGTACGTGGAATTTGGACCTACCGTTTAATGTAGAATATAAACCACATATACAAGAAACGAAAAACGAGGAACAAACCCTAAGTCTTCTTCACCGAAAATCACTTTTGTATACAGTGTCAGATTAAATGTTTTGTCGCCCTTAGTGCTTAAGGTGTTTGTCGCCCTTCATCCGATGTACAAAATTTTAATAGAATAAAAATAAACTTCATGAAATGTACGTACATGTATGAATAATTGGGCTTGTGTTTGTAATAAGTATTAAGAATGTTTACATATCACCTAGATGATTATGCAACCTGTACTTCTTCAATGTTTTGTGGGTTACATATTTCAGTTACGGGAAAACATACATTTATAATGAATGAGATATGTATAAAAAACATCTAAGTCACTGTTACCCATCGATATGTTAACAGATTGGCTCGATTTAAAAACTCAGTCGAGATAATTGCTTCACCTATATACTGCAAAAATAAATAAAAATAAAAACAAAATTTAAAAAAAAATTCATATTCATATTTAACAATTATCGTATAGTATAAAGGATGCACGTGTGTATATATACTAATATTACAATCTTATAAGATCCGCCATCGTGATCATAATTAAAAAATACCTTTTGCTACTTCAGTTTCAACATTTCGTATGAATTTAATGAAGTTTGGTAGTACGATAGAGTGATATGAAGCACATGCACAGGAACGCTTCGCGGGGACGCACCGTGCACTAGCAGAACAGCGTTGTGTGCATGCCCCTACGCAATCATCTTCAAACGCCAATGATTGAACACAACAGACTTCTTAAAGGAATTGCTACTTACAGAGCGTTTACTCCAAATTGAATAGTTTATTATTATTATTATTATTATTATTATTATTATTATTATTATTATTATTTAACAAACTTACACTATTCCTCTTGCTTACTACCTTTTCACCCAACGTGCATCTCGATGAATTTTGTGCCTCTTATCCCTAGCTCTGAACCTAGAGAGCCTAGCAAATAAATCCAGCCGTGGGTGTACAGTCAAAAACAATATTAATTTCTTATACCCCCAACCAATACTTAATACAGTATTGTTTCTGACTGTACATTGTAATCTCCTACCATCTTAAACAGCTCAGCACTACTCTATTTTAAACACACACTTTACAGTTTAGTTGAGTTGATCTTGAGTATAACGTCCCTTTTTTGCAGCGAGGTTGTATGAGACGTAGATCTACTGTTTAACGTGGAATCGGAACCACATGAACTCTCGTGGGGAATTGAACCCGGAACTTCCACGTCAAAGGCGCGTACGATAACCGCTTAGCCACGAAGTTGCTCACACGCTTTATAGTTAACGCATCTATCTATCTAGCTAGATACATAACTTATTGAATTCATCTATGCACATGCGCGCCAATTTTCAATTCACTATTTCAATTATTGTTACTATTATCATTTTCAATTTTCAATTATTAAAATATTAATTAAAATTTCGATTTTATCTATTATTTAACATAAAATCAACATCCTAATTACTACAAGTCGTTATAGCTTGATTGTTACATAAACGTAGTAAAAGTAATTGAATCAATTAACTACTAATACTACCAATACTTAACGCTGTTGAACAAAGACTTGTATTATTGCAAACGTTACGAAAATCATATCACAGCTATCAGCATATATTAGAATGCACGATATTTAATAAAATAACCGTATTCCATATGCTGAGTGTGATGTAAGGGATTCGTCTCCCACCAATATATATATAAGAGAGAAAAAGAGATAAAATATGTTTATCGTGGTTCCCGCATGTGATAACAACACATATCATCAAACTATACAACCATCTTTCACCCTACCCCCAAGCGAACGAATCTAAAATTTTGGGAGAGTATTTCATGGACAAGACACGAAAACCCACCAAAAATTGTTTATAAAAAAAAGTAAAGAAGAAAAGAGAAACCACAGTGTAACGGATGCTAGAAGAACTTTAGGCAGTTGGCAATATTCTTTCAGTAAAGTGGTAGCAAGTGTGGATTCTCCGTGATCTATGACCTCATAAAACATTCCAGCTGTACCACGTTACCGTGTTCAAATGATTTACACGAATACGAGTCTCCATCTATCATGAGGACACCAATAGCTTCGAAACATTTGTAGACGACAATTTCCAGAGTTTCCAGCCTTTGCAGAAGCAGATAGCGTTCTAAAGTTGTTCCTGGAAGTATGACTTTTCATGCAAGAGTCCATTCCCACAGCAACGAGAACGATATTAATCATTTAACAGTACAATTTCTAATTAAGGGAGTAATGCTTTGATATTGTTAATGAATTCACTCAAAATTGAACTTTGTTAAACGAAAAAAAGAGCAATTCATAAAAATTATTTCTCATTTTGAAACGAACTAACATTTACAATATAACTTCATTGCAATTCATTTTCAAAGTTAACTTTTTTTCTTTCTTTGTAATTTTTCGTTTAAGAAAACGTGAGAATATTTTATAAACTTAAAAGAAAAGAACTAGCTCAAATTGTTTAATACTTCTCTGAGCAATTTGTCTCTCTTCTGCAATTTCTAATTTAAACTTTTTGATACATTTTTCTTTAGCAATACATCCGGAAAAAAATGCTTTCTCAATTTTCATAGCATTCAATAGATTTTTCTTATTATTGTTTTACGTTAATCATTTTTGCCTTCCTTTAGAATAATAATCTATTACATCAATATCAAAAATGTGTTTAGATATGGTAAAAAATAGTAGTGAAAAATCATATTCTTTATCGTGTGATATGTAGCATTGAAATCTGAACCTTATGTTAAGGAAACAAAAAGGAAATTTTAGATTCGAGTTATTTTTGCGATTAACTTACATGTAAATCTATATTAGTCCCACTGCAATTATATTGTTACATCCGCAATTTGAAATATATACGAGTATATATATATATATATATATATATATATATATATATATATATATATATATATATATATATATATATAAAATTCAAACGATTAAATATTCAATGTTTAAAACTATACCAAGTTTGTTCAAGATTGGATCCCCACGGTTGATTTTCTTCTTTTTTCTGTGAAAAAGTGAAATCCCAAAGCGTATAGCTGGATGAGGCGATGATAAGTGCAATTACACGAATTGCTGTGATATTTATATCAAAGGTATCTCATACTCAAAGTTAACTTTGGCCAGAAAATCAACTTCAAATTCCTTGGAATTTCGAAGCTATTGTCGAAACTTCGAAAATCAAAAAGTGTTCATTTCTCAGAAAGGACTCTAATTACGAAGATATAAAACAAAATATGAATATACTTTGCTTGAAGGGCCTTACCGAAAACAAGAAACAATGTATTTCATTCTTCAAATTTCTAGCGAAAAGCGCGTCGAAAATATTCAAATTCAAATATTTTTGCTTTATGCTTGAGTTACCACCTTCTACTTTCCACCAAAGGAGCAACACTAACTCGCCTATAATATATTTTGACCATAGTTTGATACTCGTAGTGCAACTTGATGTAAAATGAGGAAAACCAAAGTCGGACACGTTTGGAATATTTGCAACCCGCGTTACACCATAAATGCTTTCGCCGGCACGAATATAGGTAGTTGGTGCTACTTCTATGGTGGAAATAGAAGGTGGTCACTTAAACATAAAGCAATAAATATTTGAATTCGAATGTTTTTTATGTGCTTTTCGTTAGAAATTTGAAGGGTGAAAAACACTGTTTCTTGTTGTCGGTAAGGCCCTTCAAACAGACTATATTCATATTTTGTTTCAGCCAAGTAACTTAAGTCGTTTCCGAAATATGAATACTCTTTGATTTTCGAATTTTCGACAATAACTTCGAAATTCGGAGGTATTTGAAGTTGATTCTTTGACCAAAGTTATCTTTGGATATGAGGTACCTTTGGTATAAATATCACACAATCCCTTTAAGGGCATCTCTCAACGCCTTATTTGACTATACCCTTTAAGGGCCTGGGCCGCGGTGGCTCAGTGGTAGAGGGTTCACCTCTGCTGTAGGGGGTCCCGGGTTCAAACCCTGCTCCCGCCAAGTGAACTTTGTGGTGGACAAACACCGTGTGCGTGGGTTTTCTCGTGGTTTTCCCGTTTCCTCCCACTTTCTTCATTTCACCATTTCATTCATTTCTCATAATCACCGTCTCCTTTAGCCTAACCGGCATAAACGTGGGACGTAAAAGTCAAAGATTTCATTTTTTAAGGGCCTGTAATTCGGGAGCCAAGGCCACACCATTCTTTAATGTTTCACAAGCTTGTATACTAGGTCATGGTCTCAAGATCTACCATCATGCCAAGTGTGATCTAGGTCAAATAAGTTCGGTTGAACCCTTATGATATATATTCTTGATTTTTCAGGGAAAAACACGAAGGATTAAAGTGTAGTTGGTTTAGGAAAAATCTTTCAGTTGCCTTTGATATATGTAACTTCCCAAAAAGTTCATATGAAGCATTGTAGCGTACAGAACAAAAAAATGTGGATGTTATCAAAGAGAGACAATTGACAGGAAGCCTCTGAAATGCGGGTATAGTGGAAACAAACAGCAACGACATGTGTTCACTACGTAAAGAAGTTTGTTACCAATAGCGTTATGCATATATTCTCCATTAACATTAAAACCAGAAGTGGCTATTTTTACCCTTTTCTGTTCTTGTAGAGAGGTCAGAGTAAAGATGGAATATATTTTTGGAACGCATAATTAATTCCAGAAAACCGGTTCTCGCTACCTATTACCATCTTTCTATGTAGAGATCAATTAAAACCGGAAGTGGTTTATTTATGCGTCTTCTGGTTTAATAGACTTTTAAGAAAACTGTACCTAATCTTATAACGCTAAATCATTTCCCAAATACAGGTAACTCGCTATCTCTTGTAATTTTTCTTTCTTTTATGTAGATCAATATTAAAACTGTAAATTAAATTGGATTTCTGTCACTTCCGGTTTTATTGAGGATGGAGATGAAATGTATGCCTACTATTATTTCCATTACATTACTAACATATATAGAGATCAAAAGATTATTCAGTATCTTTGTTTTCCATATATACTAAAAAAAATGTCTTGTGAAAATCTCTTGCTAGTTCTGTGATGTGATGGACTTCTATGTTCGTTTAAGTATAAGTATCAATTAAGGAATCTGAATTATTTGTATCTTCTTTTAATTAATTATACTTATTCAACAGTTACTTCTATAAAGCATTTAAATTTCCTATTACTAAATACAAAATCCTACCAAGACTACTTACAAAAATCAAGTATGTATTTGCAGAACGAAACAAGAAATTTTCTAGACAAGACTGGAGAACCTTTTCAAGATTCAAAGAGAGAGAACAAGAAAAATTTTAATTGAGTTAAATATATTGGTCATAATCAAATTGATCACGTTTTAGTAGATAGAAGAAGACAATCTAGCATAATTGACGTCCGGTCGTTTAGAGGGGCTGATTGTGACACTGATCACTACCTGGTAGCAGCGATAATACGGGAGAGATTATCGTTGAATAAATGTAATACTCAATGTCCGAAAACGGAGAGATTTAATTTAAAGAAATTAGAAGAGAGCCAGATAAGAGAGGAATACCAGATTGAAGTTTCGAATAGATTCTCGGTTTTAGAAGACTCGGAGTGCACTAGTGTTCAGGATACTTGGATTGAAATTAGAGATAGCATTAAAAGTTCAGCAATAGAAAAATTGGGACACGCGGAAATACGTAGGAACAAACCATGGTTCGACCAAGAATGCATTAATCTAGTAGAGAAGAGAAAACAGGCAAAATTACGGTGGCTACAAAATCCGAATGAAATAACTACACAAAATTTCGCAGATATCAGGCGGGAAACTTCCAAAACTTTTAGAACAAAGAAACGGGAATTTTTGAAAGCTAAAATTAAGGAACTTGAAGATAATAGTAAAAATAAAAATATTCGGGACATGTATAAGGGAATCAGCGAATTTAAGAAAGGCTATCAACCTCGTGCTTATATATTAAAGAAATATGACGGAACAGTTCTCACTGATACGGATAGCCTCTTAAATAGATGGAAAGATTTCTTTGACGATTTGCTGAACACGCAGCCAAAAACTAATGTGCGTGGAGAAAAGGAGATACACACCGCAGAACCGTATATTCCAGAACCCAATCGAATAGAAATAGAAACCGCTATAAAGAAATTAAAGAAACACAAATGTCCGGGTGTAGATGAAATTCCGGCTGAGTTAATTTTAGCTGGAGGCGAAAAATTGTGGAACAAGATACACAAACTCATTCTCCTTATCTGGAACAAGGAAGAATTGCCACAAGAGTGGAAAGAGTCAATCATTCTTCCAATTCACAAGAAAGGCGACAAAACTGACTGTAATAATTATCGAGGCATTTCTCTTCTGTCAACATCCTATAAATCCTTTCAAATATTCTGTTAGCAAGATTGACCCCATACGCAGATGAAATTATTGGAGATTATCAGTGCGGATTTAGACGAAATCGATCAACTATCGACCAAATATTTACCATTCGCCAAATACTCGAAAAGAAGTGGGAATACAATACCCCGGTACATCAACTATTTATTGATTTTAGAAAGGCTTACGACTCGGTTAGGAGAGAAACATTATACAACGTTCTTACAGAGCTTGGAATACCGAGAAAGCTAATTAGATTAATTAATATATGTTTAAGTGAATCCCAAAGTAAAGTCCGGGTAGGAAAATTTTTGTCCACGAGCTTCCACGTCGAAAATGGCCTGAAACAAGGAGATGCGTTGTCGCCATTATTATTTAACTTTGTGCTGGAATACGCCATAAGGAAAAGCAAAGATAGCAACCAGGGCCTAGAGTTGAACGGCATTCACCAGGTTATGGCATATGCTGATGATGTAAATTTAATAGGGGATGATTGGAGAACAGTAGAAATAAATGCAGAGATATTATTAAACGCTTGCAGGGACATGGGTTTAGAAGTAAATGCAGAGAAAACTAAATACATGGAAGTGTGTCGGGACCGTAATACGGCAAATTATGGAGGCGTTAAAATATTAAATAATACTTTTGATAAAGTGGATACTTTCAAATATTTAGGATCAATATTAACAGACGAAAATCATATTCACGAAGAAATTAAATGTCAACTAAAAGCAGGGAATTCGTGTTACTATTCGGTTCAAAATCTCTTGTCGTCGCGAATTCTGTCGAGGAATTTGAAGCTTAAAATATATAAAACGATAATCATGCCTGTTGTTCTGTATGGTTGCGAAACATGGTCGCTTACTCTGAGGGAAGAACATAGACTGAAAGTATTTGAGAACAGGATCCTGAGAAGAATATTCGGACCCAAGAGGAACGAGAATGGGGAATGGCGGGAGCTCCATAACGAGGAACTACATAGTTTATACGGTTTATCCAACATTGTTAGGGTCGTCAAGTCTAGGAGGCTTAGGTGGGCAGGTCATGTAGCTAGAATGGAAGAAAGTAGAAACGCTTTCAAAGTCTTGACTGGTAGACCCATAGGAAAACGACCATTAGGAAGACCTAGGCGCAGATGGGAGGATAATATTAAGATGGATCTCGCAGAGATAGGAATACAAAGTAGAAACTGGATGCAATTAGCTAAGGGTAGAAGTCAGTGGAGAGCTTTTGTGAACGCGGCACTGAACCTCCGGGTTCCATAGGCCATAGAGTTAGTTAGTTAGTTAGTTAGTTAAATATATTGGAGTCTTAAGATCAGGGGATCACAAAATTTTTGAACAACCTCTAAATAGAGTTTTCGTATTTTTTTACGGAATAAGCACATCATACTAAGTTAACTGATAGTTTGGATTTGTTCTGTTTGGATAGTTTGTATATTTAGTTCTCCAGGTATAAGGCGTACAAGAAAAATTTTGATTGAATGAAATATATTAATTTTTGGATCAGGGGCCACAAATTTTTGAACGGCCTCTAGATCAAGTTTTCGATTTTTTTTTTTTTTACGGAATAAGCATATCATATTAAGTTAAGTGATAGTCTGGAATTGGTTACACTATATGTTGTTCTCCAGATATGAGGCCTACAAGAAAATTTTTGATTGAATGAAATATATTGGATTTTTTGGATCAGGGGTCACAAACTTTTTGAACAGCCTCTAAATCGAGGTTTCTTACTTTTTGCGGAATAAGCACAACATACTGAATTAAGTGATAGTTTAGGTTTGATTATATTATATGTAGTTCCCCAGATATAAGGCCTACAAGAAAAGTTTTGATTGAATGGAATATATTAGATCTTTTGATCCAAGAAGCATTCCTTCGACTTGCGAAACGAGAGAATTTCTACAAAAATTTATGAAACAAAACAAGTTTATTCCTCGTCTTATTTCATGTGCAACACTGGTCAAATCGTAAAAATTGCAGATGGCAACTCTTTACTTTGCTCTATGAAGTTCCATTGATAGCAAAAGATTCAGGAAACCCAGTTCCCTTTTTTTCTGGCAGTATGCAACAGTACATAGTATTTGCATCTTTTTCTTAAGTTTTAAAGAAATCGTGAATACTATAGTCATTTAAAATCTTGTGCCATAGAAGTCTGCAAAATGTTGGGAACATCTGTTTGAAGCACATGATACTGATTCATCTCCATATGCAAAGATTTTAGATTCCAAGTATTGGGTAGAAAATCCTGGGCTGACATTTCCCAAAGCCAAAATTAGAAAATTAACGCGCAAATTTCGTTTAAATTGAAGAGATTTAGTTTGCGATTTCGGTAAGTAGCTTCATGAAAATAGTCCAATGGTTCAGTGATAGAGTGCTTACCGATGTTCCGAAAGTATAGCATGTTCCGAAAATAGACGAACACTTGTAATGTTACTTTCATATATTAATTTCTACATTTTTCTAAAGCAATACAGCTGTAGGTCAAAAGACTTTGGGAATTCATTATATCAAAATTCATTTTAAAAATCTATAGTCTTTCAGATAGTGTTCTTTAGTGTTCCCTAAGCAAACTAAAAGAACACCTCCTGATGTGTGGGGTCTCTAGTTAGATCTCCCGCCAAGTAAGTTTGTAGTATTTTTTCGGAGTACTCCCGTTTCCTTCCCCATTCTCATTCCATTAATTCTTCCATTTTCACTTGCCTCAATCATCATCCCCCCTTAACTTAAAACGTTTAATCATGGGATGTTAAAACGAGATATTTCATTTGAAGAAAATGAAGTCCCAGACATGTTACATCCCCTAAATCACACCTTGATCTTGCATATTCCAGTGAATGTGAAAGGAGATTCTCTCAGATGAATTTTACTTCTGTCTGTCTGCCTGTTGGACAAACTTCTACACTGTTGTTTATCAGAATAGTTTGTTCGAATCTCACACAGTTGAACTTTAGTAAATTTGTGGATTCGTGGTTGCTCCGAGGTTATCGTTCTGCAGTTAAAACAATGAGACCATACTAAAGGATACGTTAAAAGAATGAAAGTCACTGTAATAATGAATTGATACTGGGTAACAACACCTTTTTCCACTAGAAGAAAAGCACCAAGTCAACTCTTCATAAAACTTATATTGGAAACCATTCCTACGCAATAGTCACCGTTTGTCAGATTAGTTTCATATAGTAGAGTGAGATTTATTATAATAGCATATATGAAACAAAGGAAGTGAGAGAAACATAGATAAAAATTACTATCATTGGACTGTCCACCATTCCAACTGTATCATCTTGTTTAATATAACTTAGTAAAAAAAAAATATAAATGTATTCGCCCCAAATGGATCTCCCACAAAGTACGTTCTAATGAAAATGTACTGTGTGAACTCCATTAGTGAGTTATTAGCTAAACTTGAAGGTTCGCTATAGACAGAGGGCAATCAATGAACATTGTAATCAAATTATCGTTTCAATTTGTCCCTATGTATACGTTTATGAAGAAAATAAAGTGTACCATACGATAGAATTAGGTGAACAGGTTTATGTTACCATGCTGAATCCACTATATAGTACTAACTTTATTAAATAAGAGACTCTAGGTGACCTTAGCTGCTGTTGACTAAACGTATAGGATGTTCAAAAAGTTGATGTACACTTACGATGTAACTTTCATACATTAACTTCTAGAATTTTATGGAGCAATAGATCTATAGCCCAAAAGTTTGGGAATTTACTATACATTTATATAAATATCTTTAGTGTTTCAGCTAATGTTCTTTAGAATTACCTGCTCAGACCAAAAGATCAGCTCTTGCCTTCCACTGCAACTTAAACACACACACAAGTGATATCATTTGTATTAACATCTGAATTTTCTATATTATATGATTGCGTCATTCATTGAGCTGAGCGAGCGAAGCGAGCGAAGCTCTTATACTCGGGTTAGCCGTTTGGTTGTCCGCGAACTCCTCCTAGACCGTTTGGCCGATCTCAACCAAACTTAGCACGCTGATAGAGTATGTCGTGCTGAGTGACAACATAGGTCGAAATCAAAAATCCGATGTACCATCGAGGAATAATGACCGAAAAACGCTTCCTCCTAGACCGTTTGGCCGATCTCAACCAAACTTAGCACGCTGATAGAGTATGTCGTGCTGAGTGAGAACATAGGTTGAAATCAAAAATCCGATGTACCATCGAGGAATAATCACCGAAAAACGCTTCCATATACTTAACATGGGGAAAAAGTTTTCACGTGATTTTTTGTCAACAATTAAAATTTGCGCGTGATTTTCAAAAATTCCGGCGAAGCCCTTTTATTTTTTTAGCGTAAAAATTTACAATTTTAATCACAATTTAAAAACAAATTAACGATTTTTTAAACTTTTTTTTTAGCCGGAACAAAAGGTCAAGACGAAGAATTGTGCGATTGTTATGAAAAATACTGATTGTTTTAAAAAGTCACCATAAACTGATTACGTTGCTTAAGCTCGCTCAGCTCATTTCATTGCAATCGATATATCCATTGCATTCCTAGTATATATTATCAACGTATACGTTTTATATCTACGAAATACACTGTCCTATGATGTTGATCTTCTGAAAAGGGAAGAAAAATCAAACGAAGAACGAGAAACTATTCAATTCACAATAGTTTGAGTTTTTCCTGTTTTGCGACTTTGTGATTCATAATAGCGTGCAAACAAACTTGAATATAAACAGTATTTGTTTTATTGTTTTATTGCATCGTTATTGCCCATAACTCATAAAATATGTCCTTTTTGTGCACTGCTAAGGACATATTTGTTAGTATGGATATTTGTTTCACATATAAAAAATATTTAAAAAATGAATTCGCTTTTTGAACTAAACTTTTCCTGAACAAACATATCCGTTTTTAATATATAATCCTGTTTCTATACAATTTTAAACAACTTTTATCAAAGGTTCTCAGTGTAATTTATCATTCATTACTTTTGCTGTCATATCTAAATATTACCCTTATGTTTGTTTAATATCGCAGTGAAAAATTTAATTCGCTATAGGTGGCAGATCTTAACGAAAAATTCCTCTAGCTCTTTAATTTGAAAAATAAACACACTGCTGAACAAGACTGCAATTATTTAATAAAAAAAACACACATTTACACGTGACGTTTCGATCTTCTAGCCAAGATCCTCATCAAACGTATACTCTGATGTCGATTGAGTTTACGTCTGATGAGGATCTTGGCTAGAAGATCGAAACGTCACGTGTAAATGTGTTTTTATTAAATAAGTTTAGTCTTGTTCAACAGTGTGTTTATTTTTCTGATTTTACTCTTCAATTTCTTATTTATTTTTTTTTAATATATGTTCCACAGTAAGTTAAATAAAAAGTATTTGGGATGAAGCTTCTCATTTACCTCCATTGCATGGAGTTGCAATTGATCAATAATGAGGAAGCAAATTTATCCTTATCCTGATTTAAAGAAGGTAAAAATGCTGCCCCCTAAATTTCATAGATGTACTGTGATTGTAACGAAACATAGCAAACATTCTTGCAGAGGGGCTATCGGGCTCAAGCTCCTCCCTCGCGAAATAAATTTTTGTTTTTCGCATTCCTCATTCAACAATTATCCTTCTTAGCACTTAAGAATATCATTGGCTTTCCATTTTCTTATGCTCTTTGTTCAGAAATAATACTGTATTTGTCAAATTTCATTCTATGTAAGAACTGCGTTTTTTTTTTTTTCGTCCATTTTACTCTTCTTAGCTGTTACTGAAAATCAAATCAAATAAAACACTAAATCCACATTAAAAAAAGCACGTTCCATTCTGACCCTTACCTTTTCTGCCAAGATATCTGTCGATAAACAGACAGGCATAGCCCATAGTTACAAAACGCATAGTTTTGGAAATATACCAGTTATGAAGATCATGAAATATTCAGTAAATAAATCCCCTTTGTTGATGCTAAAGGTAAACGAACGATATATTTTTTTAAAAGATTTTATCGTACAGTACATACCATTTTGCATTTTATCAACGAAAATGATAGTCTAGCTACAAAATCAAAAGTATATATCATCGAATTATCGACAACTTGAAGTAAAATCGACGGTGCTGCCTCTTTTGCTTCTGATCTTCCACACAAGAGCAGATCAATCAAAAAAGAACTAGTTTTTGAAGAGCAAAAGAAGAACAAGGAAACAGTTGTAGCTCTTGGCACAACTTCAACTGCACTAGTAGTAGTTTGGTAGTAGTGGCACATCATCAGCATGCATGATCACCACTGCATTCTTCTACATATATATATATTATACAGGCAACTCTTGTTTCTCTCCCTGTAATAGGCAGCGTCATTGGTCATAATGAAACTGGTCGCCAAAAAGAATTTGCATTGATAATACCCTCGCGTTTCTATTGAACGTGCCATTAATTTTCGAACAGAATGTTTTCTGGCAGAATACTCCGCTCTGTGTGAGGTGATGTGGCTCTTCTGCACCTCTCTCTCTCTCTCTCTCTCTCTCTCTCTCTCTCTCTAATTCCACTCCTACATTGCACAAAATACTCTTTTTCTTTCTTTTTTTTATTCTCTCCTTTTATTCCCGCAGTATTCGCATTCCATGAATTACTCAATGAATTTTATTGAGTTTAACTTAACAAGTCACAATCGAAACAAGTGTTTCTGTCTGATCGATTTTCGTTGTTCGCAGTATTTTCAATTCTACAGTAAAATGGAAATACGTAGCAATATGCTCAAAAAAACGTTTGTGCTGTTAAATTATGCAAAAGCATCGCTTTTGTCTGTATGTAATATAGCGTATAGCAAGAACAAAGACATTCTAAATCAACTTCAGCTCGATGACTAGAAAACCATGATGTATTTGTAGACCCTTTCAGTCTGATAGGTGTCTGGATCACGTTTGGTCGCAATTTCATGTCTTCTAAACTACACTAAAGTGACATTAGCAAAATTATCTTAGAATTGAGTCTGTGATCTATGAACTAGATTAACTGATGAATTTCTATTTCTTTAATGGCATATTGTCCATGTACGTACCAATGATTCAATTTTCTATTTTATTCAATCCATAGTTATTAATTGAATTTCAGAGATAACTAAATCGAAGTCAAACGATAATTTATATAATCTTTTTTCGTTTGTTAGTTGTATTTTCCGATTTTTAAAGCGAGTTTGGTTTACCAAAACTTCTTTATATATGTATTTACTCTATTTGGCACTTGGTTCGTCCATTCGTCTAGGAGGAAAAAAAAATCAAGAACTATATTATCATCAATTCTGGTCAGGATGTAGACCAGTGGTGTCCAATTATAATGAGCCCGAGGGCCATAACCGTCTTTACTTGTAAAGTGGAGGGCCGCAGCTAATAATAATAATAATAATAATAATAATAATAATAATAATAATAATAATAATAATAATAATAATAATACGCTAGAAAAGAAAAATATAAAATTGTATTTGAAATATTATATACCTATTCAATGTGACAAATGAGGGTGACTACAAGGGGTGGGATATCTACATTCATTCCTGTTGTTGTGAGCCGCAGGAGATGTAAAAGAGAAGAATCTCCAAGGCGGGTTCTGAAGCAATTCTTTGCAGTTTTCATGGTGGAAAATGCACTTTCACACAAATAAGTATTAGCAAACACTGACACTCTTTTCCGACCAAACTCCAGGATTTAGGGAAAGATGTTGCCGAGAATTCCCGCGCCTTTATGTTGTACAGAATCGCTAAATGGATGCCTTATTTCGAAAGAAGAGTGAAAACATTAAAAGAATGAAAAATATAAATGAAAATAGTATCAGTAATAACAATCGTAAATCGTGAGAGTTTGTGGGCCATAGAAAATGGTTTGGCGGGCCGCCATTTGGACAGCACTGATGTAGACGATCAGAAGTTAGAAATCGTGTTCGTTGATGAAGGTGGTACTCAAACCAGAAGTGGTTTAAATAAATCATTTCCGGTTTTTGCGCGTTAACTACAAAGCAAATGCGGCAATACAAGAATAAGTCATAAGTTTTGTAATATTCTGGTACACAACATGCTTGTATTTATTACGGTGCAATAAAAGGTAATTATCATTTAAGGTATAGCTTCTTGTGTTGGACTGTCTGACGCTACCTTCCTCGACTCCACGTCTGCCTTGTCCTCAGAGAGAAAAAAGTTAGTCCCTGCTATCCCCACCTCCTGCTGGTTAGTGTAGCATCTTCATTTCAGGGAGTGTGTCATGGATCAAACAGATAGTTATCCGAAGGGAGAAGGCCAGGACTATACGCTGCGTCGTGGCATCAGTTCGATGTCATCACGTTCCTGGATTTCTGTTGTCCTGTTGGAGCAGGGCTCGTTTTCGCGCCACCAATGCATTTGGCGAAGGGCAGCACATTTCCGTTCCAAACTGTTCGAAATTACCTGATAGTACAACCGTTAGAAAAAAAGCGGAAGTGAAATATCCACTTGTGGTTCCACAACACGCAAAGCACACCTTTATGCTCGAAACAGGCCTGTTTGAAGACTGGCCCTGGAAGTTAGCCTTGCTTGAGCACTCTTTTGCACATTTGAATTTCGAAAAACCATCCACTTTTCGTCTTATGTAACAATTCATTTTAGAAAATTCGCTTCACGCAAATTTTTAATAAGTTGTGAGCACATATCCATTGTTCTCTGGAGCTAAGCTGGAGTCATCTCCTGATCGTATTCCCGAGTTCGTGAAGGTGACGTACGACAGTGTACTGGGACATGCCGAATTGGATTGACAATCGTCGTATGCTTGTGGATGGATTTTCCTCAGTGACCTCAAAGTCGGGTTAAGTTCCAAAGTTCATCGTCCGTTTCTAGCAAAATTGAAAATTTATAAGAAAGAAATTAATAATTTGCTTGTTTGTGTGCTTTATAAGTATAAGGAGAGAGAAAGTTGTGTTATTTTGTTATGCAAATGGTTCTAAACATGAAACTATTTGGCAAGCGGAAGGAACTACTTGGAGCAAGGTTACTTCATGGTAGGATTATGGTAATGTAATGAGTATTTATTTTCTAAACATGGCTGATGATAGAAAAGTTTCTATTAAAAGTAAGTAAAAATTATGGCGTAATAATTCTAAAAATAAATTTAGCAGTAAAGAAACATGGAAAAAGTTATACTTTTCAATGTAACAGTAAGTAACATAACCAACATAGCAGCAAGGTTCTAGAACACAGGTCCCCCTTCCCATTTAGCTGTGATAAAGTCAGAAAACAACGTTCCCAGCGAAGCTCTAACCCACATTCACTCGCTGACGCTCGCTTCAGAATATTATGTGAATTAAATATTAAACTTTGGTACAGAAAGGAACCAATTATTACGCTTTTAGCCAAAAATTAGGCGGACGACCAACTTCGGAATAAATGCATCAAAGCCTGTTATCCTGGGGCGACCGGACCTTGACTGATAATCGAAATTTTTTCAACCTACATGAACTTTTGAAACCAACAAGTTACTGTCCTTCAGTTCACTACACCTTCATCTTTCGTAGACAAATGTTTTGGGTTGCTATGACCAGCGTTATATCTGAATTCAAACTCATAGAGTTCACGTAACAGACGTTATTCAGCACTCATCGTTAGAGCCACTAAAAACTGAAAAAAAAAACCACTAACGGAGTCGTGTCCTCCGTGTTAAATAGTCCGCTTGCGGACTACTTCTTAGGACAGATTGACCTTGTACTTAAGGTCTCTCACGGCATATACTTGCCCCTGTTTTTTTGAGTTGCGGAGGTATTGCAAGACAATGACACCCAGTTTCAACATTAAGCGAACATCGCTCCCTACAAACCGAATTCATTCATGTGGAGTACACGTCACACTGCATTTAATATGATAACAGTGCTTTTAAAGAACTGCTTCCAGGTTGGTGAGTCTTCTATTTATTTCAGAACTGGATTTTTTTCTTCGACCAACTTCTTCTACTCTTATCCCTCTTTTCGTTTTCCATTCATTTCTATAGCCATAGCCTTTGCATTCTGCACGTAGCTTTCTCCCCTTTTCATTGCATGGTAAAACCTTTTAAATCGTCTTCCTCGTATCTTTGCTTTCAAATTTGCTACTTTTATTGTATTGTTCTTTCCTTTCTCATTCTGTTTTCCTTGCTTACCTTACACATTATCTTTCGGAATTCTGATACTGTCACTTTATTCAGGGAGGAGAAGGGCTTGTTTTAATACTGTTTATACTCGTATATATATATACAAGGTGACTGGTAATTTGATGCATTCCTTGCAAAGGGATATTCTGCAAGTATTTTGGAACATTTTCATCTATATGGACCGCAGGTCGAAAATCAATAGTTTCTGAGTAATTTGCACATGTTTGATTTCTTTGAAATTTGCCGGCAAACGAGAGGTGTGCAGCCCTAGACTCACAGTGAAATAGCTATTGCATCAATACTGTACGTTATAAAGTTATGGTTTATGGTTCATCCCTTCAACATGAACTATACAAATAATTCTTAATATCAGAATAGATAGTACTGCTTTTATATATATTTTTTAATATTATGTTCTCTTTATAGGTTAGGTCATAGGTTCAGTTTTGTATGTATACAAATTTGCCCTTCATACGGATTCCGTCTATCAAAACGAAACTTGATACAGTCATTTCTTAACCCCTATAGTATTTTTCGAGATACATTTGGATTGTGTGATTTTACTCATAACTACTCTAGAGGGGCCAAAGTCGATGGGAGGGAATTTTTCCGACATTATTCCAATTTACCCTGTTCAAATACGTCTGGAAAGATTGTTGCATATTGAAGAGAATGAACTATAAACCATGTCTCTCCAATTAACAGTATTGATTTGCAATAGATATTTCACTGCGAGTCTAAGATTTTCTTTATATTAACAGGGTTAATGGACACCAGGGACTTACTCCGTTGTCCATGGCACCTAATTTTTTGTGCATTAACATGTATTTGTTATGTTTATCGAATAGACCAGGTTTGATTCGGATGTCCGGATGACACGTTCATGTTCGTTCCTTGTCAGTAACATCGAAAACTATTTACTAAACACTAATATCGGTCGGTTTTGATAATAATTTTTACATGCCACCTCTTCCCACCCAATCCCTCACCTGTTCTTTCCGTTATGCCAATAATGTAATAATAACCTAAATTAACAACGGTCCAGTTACTTCACGTATCAAAAGTCATCGAATTCATATATCAGTCTAGGAGGGATTGGCCACAAAACATCGTTACATTCATTTTTATTTATTTAGAAAAGGCCATTCTGCTCCCACACTCTTAAAACTGAAATCTCCAAAATTGCTGGAATATGGATCGCCTTATTTCTAATGAGAAGATATACCGAGTTTCATCTTTGTAACTTGAAAGGTCATGGGATACTGTAGTTTTGGCATAAATGCTTAATGTTGAGTTGAATTGATTTTAGTTTAGAGTCCCTTTCAGCAGCGAAGCTATATGAGATGTGGATCTACTGATTAACGTGGAATCTAACCACATGAGCTCCCGCCGGGAATCGAACCCGGATCTCCCAAAGCCAAAGGCGCGTACGCCAACCGCTTAGCCACGAGGAAGCTCCGTCATAAATCCTTAAATCACTCTACTACTCTTAAAATAAACCACCCAGAAAAGTAATATAATAAAGTTTGGCCAGGATTCACTTATATAGCAAACAAACATCAAAATCGGTCTATAGCGGTGTAGCGGTAAAATCGTCATACAGTTTTACATTTCACTTATATATGCTAGAAAACAGCTTATGATGTAATATATACACAACTACAGTATTGGCAATTAAGCAATCGATTGAAAGTAATTGCTGTTTAAATTAATTGCAATTGAATTAATTGTAAATTACATTCAATTGCAATTGAATGACTAAATTAAATTGCAATTTCTTTTCACAGCAATTACTTTCAATTGATTGATTAACTGCAAATGATTCTCATTCTCTTTCTCATTCTCGATTTTATCTTCTGAAAATATTACGTAGGTAGTGTTATCTGTAAATCCGTTGACTTTTCTTTTACAGTTACAGTACTTCTTTTCTCCTTGCTCGAAAGTTTTTTTTAATATTCAAATTGAAAAAAAAAAATAGAAGTACAATCAAATTGACAGATCCGGTGAAACCTTCATACATAAAGTTGCGTTTCCCTTCTTTAATTTAACAGTTTCTACCCCCTACGAACAGTAGCGAGTACTCTTCAATTAACAGACCCTTCTTTCATTCTTGTCTCAGAAGATCAACACCGGTAGCCTTTTGCTGTACAATGTAATACAAGATTGTGCCACGCTTGTTAAAAGAAGAAAAAAAAAAAACTAAAGTTACACAGGTAAGAAATCGCACGAGACGATCGGGAAAAATTATGAGAAATGAGAATGCTGCACGCAATTTTACATCTTCCTTCTTCCATCCCTGTTTGTTATGCTTTTAGTTTCATGATTGCGTGAAAGTCATTAGTATGCAAGATAGAAGGGGGTACAGTAGAAGTGTTGTAATATACTATTACTATTAATATTATTGGTGGTAGTAGTAGTTGAAGGTAGTGGCAAGTAACTAACTACCATGCATCATAGATGAAGTCTCAACGCTGTAAACTACCTTCAAGATGTAATTAACGCCACAGTGACTGGTCAAAGGATTACAAAATATTGCCTAGCTCCCTCTTACTGGTGGTAAATACTTTTTATTTCTTTTAAGTTATGAGAAATGATTTACTAACATACAAGGTAAAGACGGCTGAAACAAACCAAAGAGAAAAGAGTCAAAGGTCGGCTACTGGTATTACTTGTAAATGGTCTTTGTATCACGCACAAACACACACACACACACACACACATACAAAACTCACGACATTGAGTACGTCTTCTTTTTATACCCATACAGGCATTCACTATCTCAAATAAACAAAGTACGGAAAAGAGATAAAACGACTTCCCAGACTTCAACGGTAGAGATTTTTAACAGTTATAACATGCTCGAATGAGATATATATACCATACAGAGTAAGACCTATTTGATAAAACTTAACCACTTTTCAAGGTCTGCATGTTAAAACTCCTTCTACGTTTTAAAGAATGAAGGAGAGAGAAAAAATCTTGAATAATTTATCTGTATTTCATGTCAATTTGTGTCAGCGATATCTTCAGAGTTCAAGTTATAACAGTTGGTTTCTTGTTCATAGTATATGTGTATTTCAAAGCAGAGCGTTCGTTATACAACAAAACTGAATTAGATAACTCTCAAAGACGAATTGCGAAACATATGGAAAGTTAAGTACAAAAAAAAAAAAAAAAAAAAGTTCTGTAATAATTTTTAACAGCCATGCGAATTGTGATACATGTCTGATATGTTTTTAAGTGTTATTTTAGTATGACATATATTGAAAATGCAACGGAGATAAAAGCTAGGGCCAAAGAACTAATTAATATATTATCGCAACAAATTGTTTGACCTTATGAATGATCTTCCCTGTTTTTCAGACATAAAGCTATCTTAAAATTCTTATTTATATTTAAGAGTATAGATAAAACTAATCATAATAATAATAATAAGAAGAAATAAAATTCAAGATTTTAATGTGTCTTTAATAATATCTGTTTGTGTTCTGCTCTGTAAAGCAAAAGACACAAACAAAATTATTTGAGCAATTTATTTTTAACGGAATATTATGTTTTTAGACTTTCAAACTATGTATAAGTAATGAAAGTTTAATAGAGCGGCTACATCCGTCCATCCATCTGCCTATCTACATGTAACACAGTAGAAATCGTAACGCGAAGCGAATTCATACTTCTTGAACTACGAGACCGATCTCCATCAAATTTTCAACATAAATGAAGTTTAGGCTTGCTGGCATGGTTTCTATCATTCCGCTTTGACGATGCAATTTAGGGGAGGGGGAAGGGGAGGTATTTAAAAATAATCGAAAAATTACCTATATTAGTATTGGATCCAAAGTTGCTGAGATGAACAGTGACACTTCCGATGCCGTTTAAATCCAAATTCAGACCCGCAACTTGGGGAAAGGGAAGATGATCGAAAGTTACAGATATTTTTGTCGAATCCATAGTTTTCGGGGTCGCTGGAACGAACAGTGACACTTTCGATGCCGTTTAAATCCAAATTCAGCCCCTCAAGTCCAAAATGAAACGTATTGTTCCCGTTCTTCGCACGAGTATTCTGCTGGTATATAGGGTATGAACCCCAAATATGAAACCCTAAAAGTTAAGATGCTATATACTTGTTAATTATAGAATAAACAGACGCTGTTCTTACTTTAGTATAAACTGTGGAATGTCTAATTTACGATGCAAACTATTGGAATACATAAAAATATATGAATAAAAAATTATATTGATAAATATGACCAAGGTTGCTACAGTGCCATTTTTATTAGGGGTACCTAATAAGAGACCCTGGCTTTTTGTGTACTCTTAAAAGAGTTCTTTTATTAATTCACCATTCAATACTGTCTTTAAGCCAAATCCTGTGAAGGCACAAAAATATAAAACGTTACACTTTCAATCTAGCTCACTTGCTTCACTTGCACTATAAAATTTTACACTTTTTATGTGCATAAACTACGATTTTTGAGCACTTCTTTTAATGTTCAAATGTGTACCAAATGTGAAGAAATGTGCCCAAAATAACAGTACAATGCAAACGAAATCACTGGCTCTATATACAGGACTAAGTCTAAGAAACTACTTTGTGAATACAGAAATGTCGATACAAATGAGCTCCTAATATAAGACCCAATATTACTATACGGGTCACATTATGAGGTCGGTCTCATATACTGAAACCGTTAAGGATCTCATAATAAGACATTCGACTGATAAACAAATGACTAACGCCATCTCAAATATAAGTGGAAGAAAATCGGTAACTTATTACATGTTGCAATACGCATATTCACTGGTATAAAAGAAAGTAAAGGTAGAATGAATATCAATTTACCTTCTCCATTTTCAGCGCCTGATGTGGGCACGTTAATAAAACTTGTAGGGGCGCATTTTCTTCCAGCGTTCACTATACAAACTCTCCACAAAAAAAGTTGACGTGACTTCCGGTGTTGCAGTGGGCTATTTCCTTTTGTTTTAGCTCGCTTCCACTAGATTGCAGCTCTTGCTTCACAAGATAGGTAGGGGTCTCAATTTAGGTGCCTATCCTCATATTAGGGGTTCTTACCGTATATATATAGGAACATGGAATATTAGGAGTCTTTATAGGGCAGGCGCGTTAAAATCCGTAACGAGTGAGTTAGAGAAATACAGGATGGACGTAGTAAGAGTTCAGGAAGTTAGGTGGGAAGGAAATGGATCTGTGAATTCCGCAAATTTTACGTTCTTTTACGCGGAAGAAATAAAAATCACCAGTTAGGAACAGGGTTTTTCGTTCATAAACGTATATTACCAGCAATTAAACGGGTTGAATTTGTTACTGATAGACTTTGTTTTAGTACTCTTAAGAGACGGTGGTGTGATATTATTGTTTTAAATGTACATGCCCCAACTGAAGATAAGGATAACGATATAAAAGACAGTTTTACGAAGAAGTGGAACGGATATTTGACCAACTCTCGCGATACCATATCAAAATTATATTAGGGGATTTCAATGCGAAGGTAGGACGAGAGGATATTTTCAAACCGATTACAGGGAACGAAAGTCTGCATAAGGAAAGTAATGAAAACGGTGTTAGACTCGTGAACTTTGCAACATCCAAAAACCTAATCGTGAAGAGTACAAAATTCCCACACCGCAACGTTCATAAATACACTTGGACATCACCAGACCGGAAAGCACATAATCAAATTGATCACGTTTTAGTAGATAGAAGAAGGCAATCTAGCATAATTGATATCCGGTCGTTTAGAGGAGCTGATTGTGACACTGACCACTACCTTGTAGCAGCGATAATACGAGAGCGGTTATCGTTGAATAAAAATAATATACATTGTCCGAAAACGGAGAGGTTTAATTTAAAGAAATTAGAAGAGAGCCAGGTAAGAGATTAATACCAGGTTGAAGTTTCGAATAGATTCTCGGTTTTAGAAGATTCGGAATGCACTAGTGTTGAGGATACCTGGATTGAAATTAGAGATAGCATTAAAATTTCAGCAAAAGAAAAATTGGGACACGCGTAAATACGTAGGAACAAACCATGGTTCGACCAGGAATGCATAAAACTAGCAGAGAAGAGAAAACAGGCAAAATTACGGTGGCTACAAAATCCGAATGAAATAACTACACAAAATTTCGCAGATATCAGGCGGGAAACTTCCAAAACTTTTAGAACAAAGAAACGCGATTTTCTGAAAGCTAAAATTAAGGAACTTAAAGATAATAGTAAAAACAAAAACATCCGGGACATGTATAAGGGTATCAACGAATTTGAAAAAGGCTATCAACCTCGTGCTTACATGTTAAAGAAATCTGACGGTACAGTTCTCACTGACACGGATAGCATCTTAAATAGATGGAAAGATTTCTTTGACGATTTGCTTAACACGCAACCAAAAACTAATGTGCATGGAGAAAAGGAGATACACACCGCAGAACCGTATATTCCAGAACCCAACCGAATAGAAGTAGAAACCGCTATAAAGAAAATAAAGAAACACAAATCTCCGGGTGTAGATGAAATTCCGACTGAGTTAATTTTAGCTGGAGGCGACCGGCCCTGTATATGGGTTCCGTGTACCAGAACTAGGTATCATGTTTATCGTTATTCCTTTATCTTTTCCGGTTCGGGTATTATTCGCAATAAAAAGAAAACGTTAAAAAACAGTACCGGTTTCTTCTTTCTTTTTCTTTTCTTTTTTTACAACATTTACTACGTTAAGGATAAAAGTCTTTCTCTACCGGAAGTGTTGTGACGGGAACAAATAACCTCGGTGCTGATGTCCCCATTAAACTTTATCCAATCAATCACAAACTGGAAGTGATTGAAAATCTCCTGCAATTTTCGATTTAGTTTTGATCCGTATAGACCAAAAGCAAGAGTAAATAGCGAGAAACATTTCCTTTGTTATGAATTTAGTGTCCCAAAAATATGTTCAATCACCACTCTAATCGATTATGTAGAAAAATAGGTTAAGAGTGTACAGTTCAAATTTGAATAATACAATTTGGTTTGTTCATTCTATTACTTTTTTTTTATTGCAAAACGTCTGTTACTTTCTGGATAGCCCTCGTTTCTAAGCTGAGCACTTTCAGCATTGACATAAGCGGTAATTCAAAGATCCCAAATTTGAGGTCCTTCTCTTATGACTCCATGGAATGATATATTTAGAAATAGTTCCACTATATTCAAGTTCTCAAACTAGTTCAAAAAGTGCAATTAGAAATAAATCTAACCGAGGCACTGTCGCCATTGACGTAATCGATACTTCTAAGACCATTTTTTGTCGTGGCGCCATGAACAAGTACGTTCAAAAATATGAATATTTCCATTAGATTCAATGTCCTCAAATTAGTATAAAAGAGCGAAATTACAAGTTTACATAATTATGGACACTTTTTAACAGTGATATTCGGGTTAGTTGTTTTGATAACTTCTTTTTGACTGTCTCAAACTTTATCTTTAAAAAAAAATTGAAAATGTAGTCGAAACTTATAAACACGCTCGTGTAACGAACAAAATAATGATAGAACTTCGGTAATAATATCAGCATTACTATTTTACAATGAATTCATGTAATACGTCAATTTTCAGTAGATTATTTATAATACGCAATGAACGCCACCAAATTTTAATACCATAATAACTCATTCGTAAGTGTTACCAAGTTTTAATGGTACAACAGAAGAACTCCATGGAAAGGAAGGTTTTCAACTGAAACAAAAACCATTCTTAATAAGCTGTTTTCCTAGACTTTTCGAAGCCCTTCTCTCATTTTGTTTTCCTACTTTTAGATCTCTAGTGACCGTGTGGTGATAGTCTGTAAATCAACCCAACAAAGCAAGCTGCCTGAAAACAAAAAGTTTCGTCTACAATCGAAGGACATAAGAACCTTGTAAAAAAAAAAAAAAAAAAAAAAAAAAAGACTCCAGAAACTAAAATAAGGCTCCTAAGATGATCTTAATTAAAAGAGTCCTTCCTACAATCCCTTTCATCCGCAGTAATAAACTAACAAACTTCCATCGTTTAATTTGTCTTGATAAGAAAGAAGAGAACAAACTTCTTATCCAAATTCCCTTGGATAAGAAATAGCCAAACACCCCTTATTAAATGTGAAATCTTTATCATTTACAAAATTGTATGAGCTTTTCACGAGGAATACATCTTCACTGAAATAATCAGTAAGTGTTTCTCAGATTTCCTTACACTGGAGTCCCTCTAATCCGAACTAATTGGGACCGACCCTTGTTCGGATTACGTGATTATTCGGTTTAGCCGGAATTACACTAAAGTTGCGGTTTGAAACGGGTGAACGGGTCTATTGTGTTGTAGTGCATAGCGTATATTATTTCAAAACACGTTTTCTGACTACATTATAAACTGTAATGGAAAAATATTTAAAACTTTGGAAAAACTTTTAATGTCTTTATATTTTCACGTACGGCACGTACAGTAGTTTATGAGACGATGGAGAATCTACGCGTCGTCCAATTGACTCTCTTCACTGCAACAAAACACAATAACTGAGTTCATATCTTGTAGCAAGTAATACTAGTATGATACTATGGTACTATGGTAGATACTAGTACAATACTAGTACAATACTAGTACTGTATACTACCAGTATTGTACGTTCAGTTTTATATTACAGTACAGTTCTTATTCTACCACATTACTGTATTTTCCTCATACTAAATCCATAAGTTTCAATATTGTACAGTACGTACACTGTATTCTATTTGAAATTTTGTGTAATTGTCGTAATGTGGCTTAAGGCCTAAATACAGGTATTAAAGGGGAAAAAAACTCTATTTAACAAAAGTTTACTTTGTTGCATTTTCATCCTTTTAGTTATTAATTTCCTAAAACTGCGTTTTTTCGTCACCAATAAATAAATAAAAAATAAAATAAAATAAAAATTTCCTCCCGGATCTGTTCGCATTAACCGGATGTTCGGATTACCCGGACTCAACTGTACTTTCATTATCCCAACTAATGTTTTTTGCTGATGCACCAAGTCTGCTTTCGCCTTGAGATTCGTCTTCCCTTCTACTCCATATCTCAGAATTTAAGCCTCCTTCGTCTACAATTCTTACAAAGCAAAATCGTGTAAGTTACAGGTTTTTCGAAATGTCTGAGATACGCCTATTGGTATTAGAACAACTAGGCCTATATGTGCATTAGTGGTTTAGTGGTAGAGCATTCATATCTAATATGAAAGGTTTCTGGTTCAATCCTAGAGCATGTAAGTTAGTAACATCAGTGCCTTATTTTCTGAGCTACCGGGACTACTGACGGTAGCCCTAGAATATTACAGAATAAAGTTATTATAATATAAACTAAATTATATTGATAATTTTATACTTTAGTATATTCTCTCGATGACACAAGTTTCTGAGAAACTCCACTCCACTTACTGTATTTAGAAACCTCCACTTACTTTTTTTCAGGCAGTCTGTCTATCTTCCTTAGGAGATTTTCCATATGATAACCCAGCAGAAATAACTTGTCTAGTGAGAATCGTGTGGTTAAGAGCGCATTCCTCTTTGCTCCACCTCCACCCACAGCGTACGCACGGGCTGCCAGGTAACACTAGTTTCCTCTAGAGCGATCGGTTTCTTGAACGTGAGCAAGGGCTAAAGAGAATTATACGACAGTGCCTTCGGGGATCTCTGGAAATTGTTTCGGATACCTCGAGCCTCATTCCTGGCAGCCCGCTCGTACTTGGATGGAGGTGGAGCGAGTGGGAATGTGCTCATAACTACACGATTCACATTAGACAAGTGGTTTCTGTTGCGTTGTCACATGTAAGATCTCTTAAGGAAGAGAGAAAGACTACTTGCAAAGAAGTAAGTAGATGTTTCTAAATACATACAGTTCTCAGAAGATTGTGTCATTTGCAGTTTGCGTAAACGCAACGCAAAATTTGTGTTTTTTTACAGCATTTTGTTATAACCGGCACAGCTACTATAACTATTTGTTTCATAATGTGCGTTTCGTTGCGAAGGCTCTTACAGACTGAGGCTCCTTCGTTGGGTAATAACCTATTTCAGCGTTCTTTACTAGTCGCATAACTGGACTCCCTATCATTTATTCTGGTGAATAGGATTACCACCTGTCCAAAGCAAAATTGGCAAAATTGGTACTTGAATTAATGATGTCCTATGGTTTGTTACTATGTAATACAAAGTACCGGTACTCTACTAGAGTTGGTAACACAAATGAGTCACTTTTAGATCATACGTATTCCACCAATTATGAATTACAGCATGTTGTATGTACTATTGAAAATGATATTAGTGATCATAGGGTAGGGATGGAAAACTGAACTTAGAGGAAAACACGAAAATTCAGAAGAGTGCGTTTCTCATTAGATTGACCATAATAAAACTAAAAAATATGTTGAAACACAAACTTTTCATAATGAAGATAATGATGTAAATAAACATTACAACAATTTTATTTCATTCTTAAATAATGGAATAAAAAATTAAACTTCGGTTAAAAAGAAAATAATCTCAAACACTAAACTCTATACACCAATAGCTCCTTGGGTCAATAAAGAATTACTTGATTTAGTCAATAGACGAGATATCCTCTTTTCAAAAACCAGGAGATATCCTAATAATGAAATATTAAAAGAAGAATATATCTTTTTCTAGAAATAAAGTAACAGAAGAAAAGAGAAAACTCGAAAACATGTATTACCAAAACAAAATTAATAATTCGCTAGATAATTCTAAAAAGTTTGGAAAACCGTGAATGAAGTAATAAGAAATACAAACGATTTCCCTAACAAACAAAATTTCACAATAAAAATGGAAGGTAAAATAGTTCCTCTGGAACATTTACCAGATATTTTTAATGATTCCTCTTCACTATAGGTTCAAATCTTGCTAAGAGTAACTTAGTAAAAGTAGTAAGTCCTAACAAATATATGAAAAAGCCAATAAATAACAATTCGCTTTTCCTAAGGTCAGTCACAGCCTACGAAATTCAGAAGATAACAGAAATGTTGAAACCGAAATATAGTGCAGCTAAAGACTAAATAAACAATAAATTTATGAATAATTACAAGGATCAATTAAGCATATACTTTGCTTATCTTATAAATCATCCATTAACTTCGGGAACAATGCCCACTAATTGTAAAATAGCTAAAAGTACTTCCAGTTCATAAAAACGGAAACGTTGAAGAACTTAATAACTATAGACCTATATCAATTTTGCCTGTGCTTTCAAAAATAATTGAAAAAAGTGTAAAATCTAGATTAGAAAAGTACCTAAAATCTGTCAATTTCTTTTACGTATGGGTTTAGGGAAGCTTCCTCAACACAATCAGCAGTTTTAAACATTAGTGTTAAGATAGAAGAGACTTTAGATAAAGGAGCGACATCAGCAGGATTGCTTGTTTATTGACCTTTACAAAGCCTTTGATACATGTCATTCTGCTTAACCATGACATTCTGCTTAACAAACTCACAATTTAGGAATTAGAGGACTTGCATTGCAATGGTTTAAAAGTTATTTAAACGGACGAAAGCAATATGTTGAGGTGAACAACTTCACAAGTTCAGAACAGACAATTACATGTGGGGTGCCACAAGGTTTGTGGCCTCTCCTATTTGTAATATATATATATATATATATATATATATATATATATATATATATATATATATATATATATATATATATATATATATATATATATATAGATAGATAGATAGATATAGATAGATAGATAGATAGATATTATAAATGATGTAGCAAGCATCAAACTAAATGGTACAGCTGAAAATAAAAATACATTAGAAAATATAATACAGCAGGATCTAAATCTACTGCAGGATTGGCTGAATTGCAATAAATTTTCACTAAATGTAGACAAAAAACTGAATATATAAATTTTTATAAGAAAACAGATATCCATGTAGACCATAATATAAATATCTATTTGCAAGGTCAAGAAACTAAATACCCAATAATAATAATTAATTAGCATCTTGAATGGTGACCACACATAGTATTTTTGCGATAAAAAATCTTACCAATAACAGGGGTACTTAATGAATTTAGAAATATATTATTGCCAAACCTTAAAAAAAAATATCTACTATGCATATGTACACTCTCATCTAATTTACATAAACATATTATGGGAACGTTCGAACAAATGTGAACTGCATCCACTACAAATTTTGCAGAATAGGGCATTACGCACCCTCTACAATCTGTCACGCTTAAACCCAAATTTAAATACTCATAGAACGCCTAAGTATTACCAATAGACTATTTAGCCGAAGAATCAGATATGTATTATGTTTAATGTTTGAATAATAATATACATCATAATACAATAGTAAATAGAAATAGTCACTTTCATAATTATGAGACAAGACATAAAAAACAAATACACGCGGAATCTTATTCTTCAAAAACATACAAAACAGAAGGGTTTAACAACTATCTCATAAAATGCTCCAACGAAATTCCAACTGAATACAATCAGTTCAAATCAAAATCATTATTCAAAAAACGGATAAGAGAGCTATTATGGCAGAAACTATGAATTTGAAGTGTAATTGTATAAGGAACAGCATTTTAAAAAAATGGTAGCAAGTAAATGGAAGGTTAAACTCAACAGAAATTGTCTTATTTTTATTCCTGTATATGTATATCTATTATGTATAAGCAATTTAATTTTGTATTTCAATGTAACTGTATTGCCCCTTAAAGTGAGTTCAAGACTCGTTGGGGCCTGGAGTCTGATAAAAATAAATAACTTTTAAAAAATGTAGGGATACTTCATGCAGCATATGAAGGTAGAAATGTACGATCGTTTTTCGTAATACCAATCAGATAATATACCAGTGAAGAGTAAATCACATTTATCTACTTGACAAAAGGAAAATGTGTTTTCTCTTATTTTGAAGACTGTATAATAACTTGGAAACTTAACTCCAATAATAATAATAATAATAATAATAATAATAATAATAATAATAATAATAATATGCAGGTGTTTTAAAAGTAGTGATAGTCCAAGCCATCAGACGTATACGACTGGATTTTCGCGGGACTCTCCCGTTTCGTCTTATTTTTCATTTCACAAATAATTCATTACCCATCTGTCTCATTTAGACTAAACGAAATAGTCATGCAACGTTAATTTCAATATTTTATTTCATTATCATTTTATATATTTACTTACACAGAAAATACTATTAACCTCCAGATAAGTTTTGGCTACATATAGATGACATCTTAGGATGTGTAAGTTGACCGAACAGTTGGAACTGTAAAATTAAAATAAAGAACTTAATCGTTTTGAACCTCGCCAAACTCTTTATCACCTAGGATTCTTTCGATACTTCCAGAGGTGTCCATTTGAGCGCAAGTGGTTAACCCTCTTATTTTGTGAGCCTGACTCTTGGTTCGATTTCTGATGAAATTACATACCTTAGGTGCAGACCCGAGTATGTATTCTGATTCTGCGTTAGGAAGTAAGTCCCGTTACATACATTCTCGGTGCTAAAAATGAAAGTAAATCCACTCACTCACAATACTTCTAGAAATAGTATGAATTGATCATAAAACAGTTACTGAAACATTTATCCATTAAAATTTGGATTTCTTGATAGGAAGATGCTGCTATAAGATAAATTCTACATCGCTCAAAAGGTAACTAAGTATCTGTTTCATGAAGTGATTGTCTGTTTTGTTGATGCGACTATTTAACGATATGACCAATCTTTTGACATTCTGGTCGTTTTGCATTTTTCAGGAGTACCCAGTTGACAAAGTGACTGTTCTGCTCTTTTCAGGATGTGTCTATTTCCTTCAGAAAGTCACCATTGGACGGATTGACCGCTTATCTTAGTTGTGCCCATATTTCGCTGATTAACTGCTTGACCATTTTGATCTTTTTCACGAAATATCCTATGTTTACTAAGTAAATAATGATGTTCCAATTTTATGCTCCTAAAATTTCAAATTCTTAAATATACTCTTTCTGCTTCGTAAGTTTCCCACTTGTTTTCTAGGCTATCGAAACTGGAGACCAACAGAACCTGGAGGTTCAATGTCTCATTTGCGAAAGCTCACCATTTACTTCTGTCCTTAGGCAACTGGATTAGGTTTTTACTTTGTATTTCTGTTTCTGCGAGATTCATCTTAATATTGTCCTCCCACTTGCGCCCAGGTATTCCTATTGTGCTGCCAAAATGTCTTGAGCCGTGGCAAAAATGCAAACTAAAGCTCACACCCTCACACACCCATGCGTTGAGCCAATAAGGGTTCAGCTGTTACTAAGCGAGAGAAAGTGAGTGGAATTCCTTCAGCCGATAGCAGCGCTTGCGACGGAAGACTAGGGATCAAGTCAATGTGGTATATTTATAGTAATTTTTCTCCGATCGCGTTTCCACCTAAATTTTTGAAAACGTTTCTGCTTTTTTTTTCATTCTCTACATGATCGGACCACCTGAGCATTGTACCTTAATGACCTTAACAATATCAGATAAACCGTATAAATTATGCAGTTCCTCGTTATTAAGTTTCCGCTATTCCTTATTTCCATCCATGTTGGGTCCGAATATTTGCTTTAGGATTTAATTTTCAAGCACTTTCAGTCTGCGTTCCTGCCTTAAAGTAAACGACCAAGTTTCGCATCCATACAATACAACAGGCATAATTTTCCTGTTATATAGATAGATAGATAGATAGATAGATAGATAGATAGATAGATAGATATATTAAGCTTCAAAATTTTTTGACTTGATTCTTGAATCTTGAAGACACAAGCTTTTGGACTGAATAATAACTTTGACTTGAGATGTCAAATAAAAAATTTTAGACTCAAGTTAGACATGTTTCATTATTTTAAGGTTTTAGGCTATCTGTATCTTTTTAAATTAGTTTACAAAATAACTTTAAAATTAATATGAAAATTTAAATTGTAATTAAGAAAACAAGTAGCAAATATATTGTAGATATAATGTTCTTGTTATTAAGTTTGAAGCTATTGAATGCTAATTAGAAAATAAGAGACACTTAATAAGTTTCTTATCGCATTCTAGTAATAACAGGAAAACGTCTATGAGTCACGCTAATTTGCACTAATGAACTATCTTCTTAATCGATGTTTCTAATTGCTCTGTTGCTTGCTCTCCATTGATGCTTGCTCTCCATGAAATCAAAAAACGTTGTGTATAAAGTTCTTGTAAAATTAATTGAATACGATATGGAGTTTGGGTATTAGTGAATAATTTTCATAGTTAGTTAGTTAGTTAGTTAGTTAGTTAGTTAGTTTGTTTGTTTGTTAGCTAGTTAGCTAGTTAGTTAGTTTGTTAGCTAGTTAGTAATTTAGTTTGTTAGTTTGTTTGTTTATTAGTTAGTCAGTTAGCTAGCTAGCTAGTTAGTTAGTTAGTTAGTTAGTTAGTTAGTTTGTTTGTTTGTTAGCTCGTTAGTTAGTTAGTTAGTTAGCTAGCTAGTTAGTTAGTTAGTTAGTTAGTTAGTTAGTTTATTAGTTAGTTAGTTTATTAGTTAGTTAGTTAGTTATTTAGTTTGTTTGTTTGTTTGTTTGTTTGTTTGTTTGTTTGTTTGTTTGTTTGTTTGTTTGTTTGTTTGTTTGTTTGTTTGTTTGTTTGTTTGTTTGTTTGTTTGTTTAAGGAGTTAGAACTTTTAATTAAACACAATTTAAATCTGTAGTATAGAGTACGCTGAAGGTTGATAGGAGATACTAGTATAAGTATCATAGATTTAGATATTCATGTCATTTATGTCATAAATTTACAGAGAAGAATATAGGTTGCTATCTAAGAATTGCAGAATATATTTTACCAGGAAATTTAATAAGTAAATAAGAAAAAAATTCTTCTCTACAGATATTACTTTCCTTCTATTCAATTACGAAACTATGCTTTTATGGCCATTTCCTGATGAAGATACAATTCCTAGAAATAGAACATTGCTGAAGAAAATTGCTACCTCTCCACTCAAAGTTCCAATAGTGATTGAAGAATCATTCAATAATAATAGGAGAACAATCTAGTCTATTCAATTTATAATAGTTCTTTTTATGAACAAAAAGGAATCTCAAATATTATTTTTAAGTAATAATCTCCTTATGTAAGATTTATTTTACCTTTTGTCTTCTGTATTGTTGCGTCATAAGCTTTTCTTTCTTTCTCTCTCTCTCTCTCTCTTCTTTTTTATAAAAATATCGAAACTTAAGGGTGGGAGTTGTGCACGTGGATTATAAGAAATACTTGTATCCGGCAATGTAGCATCACTTAGTTGGTGTGTATGTATTAAAAACATGAGTCACCACTACTGTTGGGTTAATTAACTAAACGTAATTAATATGGTTGTTAGTCCTTTGGTTGTTAGTTCTTTTAAGGAAGAGCCAAACTATGGACACTATAATTTTGCCAACCGAGAAGGGAAACGCCACAGTGCTCCTGCCTACCGAAGTTTACCAAAGGAATTGCCCAACGAATCTGATTATTGGGCTCTCTCGAAAGATCCCACTGCGGTTATAGGACGCAAAACTGTGAATCTTCTAAAGAAGTTAGGACTAATAGAAGAAGCATACAAACATATCTTGCCACATGAAAGTCATCCATGACGCTTCAATGGACTACCGCTGAGGACAATTGTCACCGCATTAGGCAGCTCAATTTACCGCTTAGTGAGATATTTGACGTCTGTTCTGCAGTTGTTAGTAGGCCAATGCGAACATCATGTCAAGAACTCAATAGCCTTCGTACAAACTTTGAAGAAAATACGTCTAGATTTAGTCGATATGTTGGCCAGGTTCGATATCGTCTATGTCTTTTCGGTGGCGCGGTGGCTCAGTAGTAGAGCGTTCACCTCCGGTGCTTCGGGTCCCTGGTTCGATCCCAGCTCGCGCCGTGTGGAATTTGTGGTGGGATACATCGTGCTCATGGATTTTCTCGGGGTTCTCCTGTTTCCTTCAACTTTCTTCATTCAACCATTTCATTCATTTCTCATCGTCACCGCCAGCTTTAGCCTAACCGGCATAACCGTGGGACGTAAAACTTACATTTTTTTTGTCTATCACTTTTCCCAATTCAGGACACTCTGCTCATTTTAGAGAAGCAATTTTTACCATACATCGTAGATTTATGTCGTCATATCTTTAAGATTAGAACAATGTATGTTCTCGAAACGCTGGACAACGAACATTTCACTTAGCTGACATCCCGAGAACATATATTCGCAAAATTATAGATTATTATTAACATTGAAGGAGAAACCAAATTGTCCAAAGATATGACTTATACCAACTGATATGTCTTGTTATGCTGAGTATAATAATAAAAGTGTAAGTGTGAATCTTTATGTACGTTTCGACATAATCGAGGAATACAATTATTATTATTATTATTATTTTGTAAACTTAGAAATTGATACTGTATGATAGCCACATCACCTATTAAGATGAAATGAAACCAAATCTTTCAGTTTAACGTACCACGATTAACGTCGGCTAAGGAAGACTGGTGATTAAAGCAAATGAATTGTAATTAATTAATTGGTTGAATGAGAATTAAGAGGAAACGAGAGTACCGCGAAAAATTCCACAGACATGATGTTGTTCAATACAAACTTACTTAGCCGAGGGTCGAACCAGGGATTTCACGCACAGGAGGTAAGTATTCTACCACTTAGCAATTGTGCCACCCACGCCAGCTATTAGCATCAAACTGGCACTGAAGTATACACTATTGTGCTGCCGAAATGTCTTGAGCCGTGGCAAAAATGAGAACTAAAGCTCACACACCCACGCGTTGAGCCAATAAGGGTTCAGCTGTTGCTAAACGAGAGAAAACGAGTGGAATTCCTTCAGCCGATAGTAGCGCTTGCAACGGAAGACTAGGGGTCAAGTCAATGAGGTATATCTATAGTTCAGCTTTTCATTATGATTTTAGCATTATATAGTACGATTCAAGAGATATAACACAAAATCTATAATTAGCTCCTAAACATTATTTCCTTTTGTTTAATACAATATAATCCAAAGATAAAACATATGAATTAAAACAGACCTAACAAAGTGACAAGCATGATAGTAAGTGTAGTTTCTGTGAAAATGGAGAGAAACGAATTTGTATTCCACTACAATGTACGTCATTAATTGCCAAACTACTGTAGTTGATGGCTTTCTATTATGTTGAAATAGGTTAGTTATATTGTACTGGATGTGAAAAATATACACTCATATCCAAAATTATTGTCGCATGTCTATAAATATGTTGTTGTAGTAATACGTATAATTTGATAATGAATTCGCCCAGTATTTCTTACAATGTTAGTATGTGTACAATCTGCAAAGACATGTATGTGGCAAATTTTATGTCAAAATAGCAGAAAATAAGAACACTAAAACGATAATAAAACTTTCTTGTCCATTTATCAACATTTTGTTTTTCTCATTGTAATTTTCGTATTTATAATTCTTTTCCTATGAAATTTACCTCAAAAATACGTTTACTGATTATACATATAGTATCAGTATTGAAAGTCCCTGCAAAATCATTATCAAATTATATTCTTACAAGAAGACAGTTATAGATATGCGACAATCATTTTTTACATGAGTGTACATATTTAAGTAACAGATTATATCTTTTTTCTATTGCGATTTCTTCTTTCAATGACACAATAGTGCTAACAGTGACACAACACTATTAACAGTAATACGATAATACTAACAGTACCACAATACTCTTAACAGTGACACAATACTTCTAACAGTGACACAATAATCCTAATACTGACATAATACTCCTAACAGTGACATAATACTCCTAACAGTGACACAGATGACACACTACTTCTAACACTAACACAATAGTCAAACAGTGACACAATACACCTAAAAGTGATACAATATTTCTAATAGTGGCACAATAATTCTAACAGTGACACAACAATCTTAACAGGAACACAATAATCTTAGCAGTAACATAGTAGTCCTAACAGTGACATAATACTCCCACGGGTGACACAATAATTCTAACAGTGGTCCATTAATCTTAGTATGGTCACAATAATCCTAACAGTGACACAATACTCTTGAAAATAACACAATAGTTTTAACAGTGACACAATAATCCTAAAAGTCACGTACATACAACTTGCAGTTAATTACTATGCTCGCTCTAAACTTTATTTTATTTTTTTAGCTATTTTCACGTGGCTAAATCTAAAATGCACTTTTAGGCTAATTGAGCGTAACACACGCAAATACTTTATGCTTTTCTTAATTGTAGATTAAAAAAACAAGTAGCAGTGTTACGTGTACAACAGTAAATGAGTTTTATTTGTGTGATGTAATAATTTCCAAATTATTATTATTTAAACCGGAGAAACTTGTATATTTATACCACTTCCGGTTTTAATAGAGAGACTGAAGTGGACATGGAAGATATTATTGGGATACTTAACTCATTACAAAAGCAGCTTCTCGCTCTCTATTACCGTTTTCACTCTATAACAATCAACATTAAAGTCAGAAGTGGTTGATTTCTACTATTTACTCTTTGAATTGAGAGTTAAGAAAAAGGATGGTACTTATTCTTAGAACCCTAAGTCGATTCCATAAAACCTCCTCTTACTATCTCTTAATGTTCTTGCTCTGTGTATATCAGTATTGAAGCTAAAAGATGAGTGAATACCTATCATTTTCGGCTTTAGTAAAGACTTAAAAATAGAAATGAAATGTATTGTTGAGACTCTTAATCGTTAACAGGAATTTGCTACTTTCTATCTATTATCGTTTCTACTCTGTAGCGATTAACGTTAAAACTAGTGCTGTTGAATTTTTGTGACATTTGCGGGTTTCGGTTTTTGAGAAAACCGGTTTTCTGAAAACCGAAAACCGCAACTGCGGTTTTCAAAACTGAAACCGCAAAAGCGGTTTTGGAAACCGAAACCGCAAAAGCGGTTTTCAAAACTGAAACCGCAAAAGCGGTTTTGGAAACCGAAACCGCAAAAGCGGTTTTCAAAACTGAAACCGCAAAAGCGGTTTTGGAAACCGAAACCGCAAAAGCGGTTTTCAAAACCAAACCGCAAATGTGGTTTTCAAAACCGAAACCGCAAAAACGGTTTTCGAAAGCGAAAGCCACTCGAAACCGTGTTTTCGGTTTTATAAACGAAACCCTGTTTGTCCTTTTCAAAGCAGAAACAATGTTTGATGTTTTTAATTACACCTTTTAACAATTGTAAAAGCATCTATCGATCGAGACAATTGTATTGATGTCTGAGTTTTAACTTTTTTTATTTGATCCAAGACTATTATGGTAATATATGCAGCACTGTGCGAAAGGGATAGTTCGATGGTTGTACAAATCACAGCTAAATTAGGGCAATATTTTAAAATCAGAAAAGTGGGGAGTTCTAAACCGTAAGTACTGATGTGAACTTATGTGTTACAAATACTGACCTGGGATCCTTGGCACTTTTTTTTAGTTACTTCTTTGATGACACTTCGAATGTACCCACCTGATTTTCATATATTTTGTAAATTGGAACACGAGGAACACGAATCTGAAGGAATTTCGACATTTCGACTTCCCGAACTCGAGATACTAGAACTTATACAATAGTTTTACATAGTATGTATAAAATTAACGAAGAAAGTTCTGTCGCTTTTTGACCTATCACCTTAGAGCATCGATATGTCACCTAAGACCAGGGGTGTAGCCAGCAGGTTTCTGTAGGAGGGGCCCGTCGTTTTTGAAGGGGGGCCAGCTACAATCTAAAAAAAAAATGTGTTGCAGCTAGTGTTTTTGAAGCCTGAAAAAAACTGGAAAATTTTGGTTTCCTTCCGGAAAACTAAAAACACTGTTTTTAGCTTCTACTTCTTCTTCTTCTTCTTCTTATTATTATTATTATTATTATTATTATTATTATTAATAATAATAATAATAATAATAATAATAATAATAATAATAATAATAATAATAATAATCTCATAAATTATATTACAGATAGTTTGTATTATGTTTAACCAAGAACTACTGCCCTGGACAAACATTATACCTTTGTGCATAACTATTTCAATACACAGAACCGATCTATAAAGGTAAACAAGAAAGTTCTATCGCTTTCTCATCCACCACCTTCGAACATTCATATGTCACCTAACACGTATCTGTAAGATCAAGAATAGATCGACAACCTTCTGCAAACGCTCTGGAAGGCCACTTATTCCATCGCGGTAGAGGTTGGTGTTCCGTGAAGCAAAGAAGGTATCAACTGCATTTTGCACCTCTACTTGGGATTTGAGCTGGCATCCTTTTAAGGTGATTGTCCAAGGAAGGGAACAGATGATAATCGGACGGTGAAATGTCCAGGCAGTATGGCGGATGCCTCCAGGGTTTTGAGTTTTTCTCGAACACGGCTCAACTGCTGACAGTAGACAGTTGCATTAATGTTCTGCTCTGACCAGCCGGTAGCAGTTCGCGATGCACAATGTCGCGAGTAGCCCACCAAACACACAGCAGGACTTTCTGTTGCATTACTGGTTTCAGCTGTTTTGGAACCAGTTCATGTGATTTTAACCAATGATGACGACGCCATGGAGCTTCTCATCACATGTCAACATCCTGTCCTGAAATGGCTCATTCCTCAGACGAGACAGCAAAGAAACACAGGTGTCTGCTCGCGTAGCCTTCTGGCCCGGAGTTAATTCATGTGGAACCAA
The DNA here is from genome assembly GCF_964235325.1 of Thermobia domestica. Taxonomy (NCBI): domain Eukaryota; kingdom Metazoa; phylum Arthropoda; class Insecta; order Zygentoma; family Lepismatidae; genus Thermobia; species Thermobia domestica. Next base: position 50,959,853 of record NC_137464.1, read on the forward strand.
TAGACTCAAATTGTAGTGCTTCCCAAGTTGATGGAGGTGGTGCCGGATGGTTTCTCCACTCACATTGAATGTTAGCCCCAGTTCCTCACAGGTCTTTCCACTGTTCGCCTCAATTGCTACCTGAAGATCTTCATTTTGTACATGTGTTGGTCTTCCGGCACGTGGTGCGTTTTTCGTGAGTGTTTTGTCACCGTCCTTGAACTTTCTAAACCACCCTTGCACTGTCTGCGTAATCACGACACCATCGCGAAGGGCCTGAGATATCTTCCGTCCCACTGCAGCGGCGTTTGACCCAAGTTTGAACTCGTACAGCATACACACCTTTATGACGCTCTGTGAAGGTTCCATATTTACTCTGTCTTTACACAAGTTCACGTTGTAACTGAACTGCCACAAGCAGATATACCCACACCAACATCAGACTTTCGCCTTTTCTCCATTCGCATTCAACTCACGGTGTGAGGATCAATTGAACACAGACCTCCACAAAAAGTGACAGAACTTTCTTGGTTACCTTTATATATCTCACAGCACATAATATGTTTCGTATAGTGAATTAAACTTAAAGTTTTAATATCTCGAGTTCCAGAAGTCGGAATTTCAAAAATCCTTGAGATTCGTGTTCCTTTTCCTTGTGATCTAGTTTACGAAATATATAAAAATCAGGTTTACTTCCGTGGTAACTTTATGTTCGAATATCTCGAGTAACGAAATTCGGAATGTCAAAATTCCTTCAGATTCGTATTCCTCGTGGTCTAATTTGCAAAATATATAAAAATAAAGTGGGGTCCAATTTGCTTCCTTGGTCACTTTATGATCGAATATCTCGAGTTCCGAAATTCGGAATGTCAAAATTCCTTCATTTTCGTGTTTCTCGTGGTCTAATTTACAAGATGCATAAAAATTCAGGTGGGGTCCAGTTGCTTCCCTGCAGCCTACTTTTCAAACGAAACTGAGTTTTCCAGACTGTACATTTAGCTTCAAACTGAGTTCTGCCCTGGCTAACATACGTAAATTCGCTTCTATAAGAGTCGTTAAAGTCACACTTGAAATTGTCGTTCGCCATTCTTGTAGCTTATGAAGGCATGAATAATTCAAGTATGTTTGTCACAACATCTACAAACGAATATTCATTCGTATAGAACCTCCAATTCATTACATTAAAAACACATGAACTACTCAAAGAAAACTATTGTGCATTACAGCAGATCTCTTATTAGCAAATGGCCCTACACTCGCGCACTGCTCAGATAGCTCACAGCCTGAGCCTGAGCTCGAGTCCAACTTTAACTCAATCGCGATTAAGATTGTCAGAGGTGTAGCGGTTTACGTTGAATATACCAACACTTTATCCACTAAGTCGTCTTAGATTTTTCTCCAATCCCAAAAAGCGGGTGGTTTTTTCGTGATTAAGATACGTTTAAGCGAGGGACGAATATAGAACCCAAAAATCTGGTGGTACCCGCAAAAATCGGGTAATATGACAAAACTAAGCTAAATAGAAAATAAGGTATATCTTTATTTAAGATCACTACACCTGCAACTCATGAAATCCAATTTGAAATCTCATCCACTTAGACTGAGATCTTTTATATTAGGATTACTCTTTCACCTTGTTTTTAAATAGTACTGCCACTCTTTCTTTTGTTAACAAAAAAAAAAAAGAAAAAAAGAAAAGAAAAGAAAAATTCTCCCTTTCTTAAAAAAAAGAAAAGAAAAAATTTAGATCGCAATACACAATTTTATTGTTGATTTGTTGCCATTCGGATAAATGTGAATGTTGTGGTTTTGCATGTGTTGACTGGTTTCTTATCGCAAGTCCCAGACACCTGCAATAGTTCATACGTGAAGGGAACACCGATCATATTTTATTCTATATCTTTTTACTTCCAAATAACGATAGCCGTGCCCCTTTGTGAGAAACTGCAACTTATTTTTTTTATTCTGCCAATTGTAAAATTATACTAAACAAGAATTTTCCTACACATTAACGCTTCTTTCACATTGAGGCGGCGATTTGCCGTCGCCGCTCGCGGCAGTTTGCCGCGTGAGAAGTGTACCCTTTCATATTAACGCGGCTTTTTGCCGCGAATGAAAAATATGCGAGCAGGGATGCTGTGCAACTGAAGAAACAAAACCTTGTAACTCTTATCGTGTTGTGGTGGTAACAATGGCCAGACGCAAAAAGTGTCTTCTACTCGCCTTGTTAAGACAGAGAGAAATAAATAAATTAAAAAAAAAAAAAAACAGTAAGAGAAACATATGGGTTCATTTTTTTTTAAACTTATTTTTTTACTTTTTATTTTTTTTTTTTTTTTTGTTTTTTTTAGAGAAGTGGTACCTTGAAAGAGATTTTTCTATACTGTTTCTACAATTGATAGACTTGAGCAAAATAGCGGCATGGTTCTGGATATTTCAAATACCATCCCGATATTTACCTGTTGTGACTAGTGTTGCCACGAGACGAGACAGCCTGAAGCATGTCTCGTCTCGTGTCTCGTCTCGAAAAAATGTGCTCGTCCCGTTTCGTGTCTCGTCTCGAGAGGTTTTGTCCCGTCTCGTCTCGTCTCGTTTGTCTCGTTTTGTCTCGTCTTGTTTCGTAAAAAATATAGCAGCATACCATGGGAACGAAAGTAAAATGTAGCAGGCTGTACCATGCTAATCAAGAGACAACTAAGTTACAAGTATTACCCAGAACACACAAGACAAGAAATGTCACGGTAACTCCACCGTGAAGCCTTCACCTTTGGTGTATGTGATAGTAGGTTCGATCTCGGTTAGTGCCATGTGAGCTTTGTGGTGGACAAACATTGAATGTGTGTGGGGACCGCGGTGGCTCAGTGGTAGAGCGTTCACCTCTGGTGCTTGGGGTCTTCGGTTCGATCCCAGCCCGCCAAGTAAACTTTGTGGTGGACAAACACCTTGTGCGTGGGTTTTCTCGGGGTTTTCTCGGGGTTCTTCCGTTTCCTCTCACTTTCTTCATTCCACCATTTCATTCATTACTCATCATCACTGTCTCCTTTAGCCTAACCGGCATAATCGTGGGACGTAAAAGTCAAAGATTTCATTTCATTTTTCGAATGTGTGTGTTTTCTCGAAGTTGTCTAGTATCGTACCATTTTCTTCATTCCACTAATTTTCCCATCATCATCCATTCGGCCAAAGTTGCCTAAAGGTCTTAAAAATAAATTCAAATAAGCTCACAAGGAGAGGACAAATAGTTTACAAGATAATATATCTCTGCTGTTAGTTGTCTGAGGCTTCTCGATCCTGGCTTCTTCTTCTTTTTTTTTTTTTTTTTTTACATTCTGAAACATTGAAATTTGTTTCACCAGTCTCAATACACGAATGTACAGTAAATTGCTCATAGGTACGTCGAAGATGAAGACGCTAATGTCGAATAATGTTTACACGACAAGCAAAGTTCGATGTAAAGGTGTCACCATCCCCGACACTATCTTATACTATCAGCCCACTTGCTTTATAGTGTCTGTATATATATATATATATATATATATATATATATATATATATATATATATATATATATATATAGACAGAGAGAGAGAGAGAGAGGAGATGGAAAGATATATAGATAAATACAGAGATAGATATGTGTGTACACTTTGATGTCATATATTCCAGCTTTTAGGTTTCACAGTGTTAACCCATAACAATCCAAAAACTACTTTCCATTTTAGCATGTTTAGATTTGTTGCAATTATTTTTTTTTAAAAAAAGCTCGCATCCAAATAATTTTATTGAGTAATCGAAAGTATTTGATTGAAATTTTATATGTTACTGCACAGTAAGCTCTACTTGAAGTGCCATAGTAATGGGAGTTAAACGACACATCGGACGAAAGAATGCTTGGGGCCAGTCCATGGTTCAAATCAGTTCCCATAACCGCGGGGTGTGTACTATTATGTGGCGGTTGCCCCGTTTGTGTAACAAACTCATGACAGTACACCCAGATTAGCTAGTGGCTAAAAAAAGTTGATTTTTGAGTGGCCATTTTGAATTAAAGTTTCTTATATTGTCATGATCTATTCGCAATCATACAACGTACATCTTCATACCAAGCCGAGCGGTCTGCGGCGATAGGCCATGGCTTGAAGGCCCCGGGTTGAGTCCTGGAAGGGACATGTGTATGGATTTTAACAACATTTGTTTTTTCGTATTGTGTCAGGGGCGGAAATCGTACGGGATAAAAGGATTTCAGTCTGAAAAAATTGGACAGAATATCCTCCCCAGGATACTTTCATGGGAGTAAGGAATTAGTAAAAATATAGGATATACATTTTATAGCAGGTTTTAAAATATGGTTTGGGTATCCTATTTCTTTTCTGTTAATTATGTTCTTCAATGTTCGAATTTTGATCATTATCATGATATTTTCTGATTTCAACGGAGTTCCATGAATATTATACCAAATGTTCTTTAAACTTATCAAGTTCGAGAGGTTTTATATGCCTATAAGAAACAATTTCTGAAGATAATTCAGGTCCTAATGAATATTATTCAATAGGAAAGGGAAGTATTCCCCCCTCTCAACATGGAAGCAGAGGGCAATTTCGCACTCTGGTCAGATCAAACATTTCCGCGTAACAAAATGAAGGTCCCCCTGTAAAACCTCTTCACCTAAAGGGTTATTATTAGTATCATAAATTTGCTGAAAGCAAACAATTTGAAGGGTTCGTCGATAATATCTTTGCTTTCTTTGTCCTTCGCCCGCCTGCCAAACGAAGAGGTGAATTTTACAACATGACTGCTGTATACTAAGCGAGCGATTGGTAAAATGGTAAATGTGTGTTTTTATGTGTATTTGTGTGTGTGTGTGTGTGAGAGAGAGAGAGAGATATAAGACAAAATTTTAGTTGCAAGATGACATACTTCAATTGCCGTTTTCGGTTCATATAGCAAAAAGAATACCGCCACCAGAGAATAAAGACAAGTGTAGTCTGTTCTGTTCTCTTCCGCCATCTCTTCAGCCAGAACTTTCAACTACAGCCTGTAATGAGTGTAGACCATACCCAGTTTTCAAATTGAATAGATGGTGGTGGTAGTTCGGTTTCTTGACCTTGTAAAAATCTTCCGTCTTTGATTTTGTTTGTCATCATTCCAACCAGAAATTTAAAAAAAAGAGAGAATTCCTCAGTTTACAGCAAGGGGAATTGGGGACAAGACATTAAGGATGATATTCCTGGAAGCTCATGTATCACGATTGTTTCATACAATAGACAGAGGACACTTTTCTATGAAGGCTTTTCAACATGTTTTCTCACAAAGGGGATTTTCCTTTTGCAATCTATATTACCACTGGCAATTTCAATCTTCACCATTCCCGCCAGCGTTTTCATTTTCGAGACACGAGACGAGACGAGACATTTCACGAGACGTCCCGTCTCGTCTCGTTTTCGAGACGAGACACGAGAAATGTCTCGTCTTGTGGCAACACTAGTTGTGACTGGGAAAACCAGGATAAAGTCCTTTCGAGATAGTCGGTGGTTGAGATCTATCTCAAAATCCCAAGTCAACACTCAACCTCTGAACTTAAGGCTGGTCTGTTGGTATTATTATTATTATTATTATTATTATTATTATTATTATTATTATTATTATTATTATTATTATTATTATTATAGTATTTCAGGTTTATTCGTTTGTTTTAAGCGTTCCGACTACTGACTCAAGTATCTTTAAAGCACTGCTCTAGTCCCTGAATTCAAAGGACTATTCAAGAAATTACAACCATAGAAATTTTAAAATAGTTATAAAATATATAAAACACGGTACATTTATCAAATATCACATAATGAATTGTCTCTTGCTTTGTTAAGGTACATTACTGTATTATTACTAAAATCCGGGCTACGAATTTTTATGTAACAATATATATATATAGAAAAAGACTGTAAAATATGTAATATTGTTGAAATATTTGATAGTACATATTTCAATTTTGGGGTACCAGAAATTTATGAAATTAGAAGCTCGCTTGCCCAGCGTTGTCCGCACATTTATCCCAATCTTCTATTACATAAAAAAAATAATTTGTATTGATTTGAACTCTTTTAAATGAACGAACTTTGGATTCGACACTTTGGTAGTATCGGTCGTTTTCGATTATTTTTACATGCCATCTTTTCCCACATATTGTATGTAACAAGTTTGGTTATAAGCACTCGAGGTGTCCTAGGCTAGAACATAAAAACATACTGTACATAAATACACAAACACACACATATATATACGTAAAATATACACAGATACAAATTATCGCAACCACTCTCTACTCTTTCCTGGCAACACTTGCTCCCCCTCCAACACCCAAGCGGCAAATAGCCGCCTATATATAAAGAGATCCATTGCTTGCAATGTCCCGCTTGGCTGTACGAGGCAATCAGCCGCGCCGCTTTCTAGCAGGGAGAGGCGGCTGTTTTTCCTCGCCGCGTGTATATGAAAAGCTCAATTGCTTGCAATGTCTTTCTACCCTACGCGGCAATTCGCCGCCGCCGCCCGCGGCAGTTCGCCGCCAAATGGGAAAGGGCTGTAAGACATTTTAAGAAAAAATATCCTCTTTCCCCTCTGCAAATTTTGAACATTTTTTCCCTACGCCGAGGGAAATTTCTCTCCATCTGGCAACTGTGAGCCGAAGATGGGAAAGATTCTTTGTTTTTTTCTCGTCGTTACTTGATATTAGTGCTGTCGAATTTTTTGTGACTTTTGCAGTTTTCGGTTTTTGAGAAAACCGGTTTTCTGAAAACCGAAAACCGCAAAAGGGTTTTCAAAACCGAAACCGCAAAAGCGGTTTTCAAAACCGACATTTTGGTTTTATGAAATTTCACTTTTTTCAAAAACCGGTTTCCGGTTTTTTCAAAAACCGATTTCGACAGCACTAGTTAAAACCGGAAGTGGTTTATTTTCTGCCACTTGCTGGTTTTAATAGAGATATTAGAGTGGAGATGAAATATATTCTTAGACACTTAATAATTGGAGATAAAACACTTCTCGCTGTCTGTTACCGTTTTCACTATATAACTTTCAATATTTAAAAAAAAGTAGTGATTGATTCCAACCACATCTAGTTCGAGTAATGTGCTAAGGGAGAATATCTATTCTTAAAATGCTAAATCGACGCCACAAACAGTTTCTCGCTATCTTTTAGTGTTTCTGTTCTATGTAGATCAATATGGAAACCGGAAGTCCTAGTTGAGTTGTATCATTTCCGCTATTGGTAGAGACGTAAGGAAGGAGATGTAATGTATTGTTGAGATGTTTAATTGATTGCAGAAAATCGTTTCTCTGTCTTTTACGGTTTCAACTCTATAACAATCAACGTTAAAACCGGAAGTAACTGATTTTTTGTCATTTCGTTTTTTAATAGAGAGATTAGATTGGAGGTGAAATATAGGTAGCAGGTCAAAACTCGCACGGCCAAAACTCCCACACTCAAAAAATGTCAAAACGCCCACACAAATGGACAAATTTCCCAAATACACGAATGGTCAAATCTCCCACAGCCAAAACTCCCACACAGGAAAGCGGTCATAATCCCCAACGGTCATAATTCCCACACAAATAGACAAAGCTCCCACACATTGCGACGGTCACAATTCCCACATAAATCGACAAAATTCCCACACACAGAAATTGTCACAACCACCACACAAATGGACAAAAAAAAAAAAACACAATCAAAAAAATCCCTCACACTTTGAAATGATCCTGGTTGGAAGTCTTGTAAATTTCACGCGCTGAAATAATTTAGAAAAGTCCAGAAAATGCTTATGATCCAAAGTGGAAAAGATGATAAGTGGACAAATCCCCATGTACTTCTTTTAGTTATTTTCAGCGTGTGAAACTTACAAGACGTGCAACCATGATCATTTCAAAGTGTGGGAGGTTTGTCTGATTGTGTGGGAGTTTTGTCCATTTGTGTGGCGGTTGTTACAATTTCTGCGTGTTGGAGTTTTGTTCATTTGTGTAGAAGTTTTGTCCATTTATGTGGGGATTGTGACCGTTGCTATGTCCATTTGTGTGGGAGTTATGACCGATTCTGTGGGCGTTTTGACATTTTTTAGTGTGGGGGTTTTGGCTGTGGGAGTTATGACCGTTCGTGCATTTGGGATATTTGTCCGTTTGTGTGAGAGTTATGAGCGGTTGAGTGGGCGTTTTGACATTTCTTGAGTGTGGGAGTTTTGACCGTTCGTGCATTTGGGAGGTTTGTCCATTTGTGTGGAAGTTATGACCGATTGTGTGGGCGTTTTGACATTTCTTCAGTGTGGGAGTTTTGACCTAGACTCGAAATATATCTATATTATAAAATTGAAAGTGACTATGTTTGTGACTCTTAATCTCTTGAGCAGCTCGACTGATCTCGATCAAAATTTCAACGTAGATGCAGTCCTGGCCTGGGAGTGTTTTTAGCTATTTACTTTGACGGTACAACTTAGGGGAGGGGGAGGACAGGGAAACAGAAAAAATAAATAAAACTTATGAACTCTTAAACTGCTCGACCGATTTCGATCAAACTTTCAACGTAGATAAGGTTCGAGCCTGGAATGTTTTCTTCATTTCACTTTTACAGTGCAACGAAGGGTAGAGGGAGGGGGAGATATACAAACATCAATAAATATAAAAATAAAAGTGACTATGTTCGTGAATTAATTACTTTTGAACCACCGGATCGATCTCAATCAAAATTTCAAAATATATGAAGTTCAAACCTGGGAAGTTTTTTTTATCATTTTATTTTGTCAATAGAGCTTAGGGTAGGGTGAGTGGAGGAGGGGAAATATATAAAAATTAATAAAACTTAATAACTCTTGAACCACCCGACCGATCTCGATCAAACTTTCAATATAGATAAGGTTCGGGCCTGGGATGTTTTCGTTATTTCACTTTTACGGGGGAACCTACGGGAGGGGGAAGAGGATATATATGTAAAAAGAATAAAAATTTAAGTGACCGTCTTTGTGACTTCATCACGTTTTAACCACAGGACCGATCTTAATCAAATTTCCAATATGTATGAAGTTCGGACCTTGGCGGTTATCATCATATCACTTCAACGGTAGACCTTAGGGGAGGGGGAAGAGAGGGGACAAATATATAAAAATACATAAAACTTAATAACTCCTGAACAACCGGACCGATCTCGATCAAATTTTCAACATAGATTATGTTCGAACATGAGATGATTTTTGTCATATCACTTTGACGATGTAACTTAAAGGAGGGAAGATCCATTTACAGATGCTGGAAAATTACCAATATCAGTGTCGAATTCATACTTTTCGGGGTCGCTGAGATGAACAATGACACTTCCGATGCCGTGCCCGGAACATGGGGAATCGAAAATGACCAATATCAAGGCTTTAGTAATAGTAAAAAGTGACTGACTAACGAAACATATTACTATTTTTCTTAATTTAACCCCGCGAAGCGGGTCATTGATGCTAGTATATATATATATATATATATATATATATATATATATATATATATATATATATATATATATATATATATATATATATATATATAAGACAAATACTGTTGTATATGAGACATACTAATTATCATGGTGATTAAATGGTAGTGGTGGTGTGAACATACATGGTGTAAACATACAGAAATTTTAAAACATAAGTCTTAAGAATAATTTAGAAGAAAAAAACTTCATTTGTTGAAGATGTAAAGTTAGTATGTACCATGTGGAGCAAGTGTTACAAATTTTGGATTTTTTTTTTTTTAATTCCACACTGAGAAAAATCCGTTTTCCGGACAGCGGTACATTATACAAATACACGAGATCCTTTTGCTGACTGACTTCAGAAATCAGTATGGAGCATACGTTATTCATATGTTACATACGCACTGCCTTTAGATGTTACATCACTTCGTTGCGGGATGTCTGACATCTAACAGTTTTTCGTATATCACACGCATATACTTATATTACATTCCTCAACTATACGTTATATACGTCCATTTGTATGTGAGATCCTCACCTCCTGTATTGTTTCATACGGAAAGTACGTACAGATGGAAGACTTATACGAAAAGTATTATAAAACACGCGTTTTCAGTCATAAGAAGTTAAGTCCAAAAACTACAGGAATTACGCATGTAATGTATCTCATTAAATATGCCACTTACAATTTTTTCTCAGTGCAACACAAGAATTGTCAGAAAAATAATGCATATATTTCGATAAGTGAGGGCTTAGTTAGATCTAAATTAAGGTCTGGTACATCTGTATAGACAACTGTGTAACAGAAGAACACTAAAAGGTAGACACTGTCGCTTTTACTATGAACAGTGTTATTTTATATATACAAATAAAACGCATCCCAGAGTTTGGAGCTCTTAAAAGTAGCTCTAAGTAGCAGTATTACAAACCCCCACCCTCACCAGAAGTCCGTCCTGGATCCGCCCTTGCTTAACATACGTCCTAAAGAAAGGAAACTAAACTTATCATCGTATAACTTACTGTGGAACACCTAAAATGGACCAACTGTTACAATTGAGATCTCGGTCGATAGTGACGTTTACATCATTTATCAACAGCCTGAAGAGTGTTTCTTCTAGACATGTTTTTTTGGGGGGTGCTGCTCCCCGAAGCTCTGAGAGCCTCCCCCCGAAGGAGACCAAAATATAATAATGACGTCTATAATATAATAATGAATAGAATGGTACCTGCAGTGCCGCCCCGGGATACTAAGTGTGCCCCCCCCCCCCCCCCGAGAACATTGTTTCTGAAAGAAACACTGCTTATGAAGGACTTCTTTTTCTGCGAAATGTTATTTCAATTAGTTCCAAAGCGGCTGACTAACATATCGAGTCCTTGTAAGAAGAAATGAATATGAAAGTACACTCGGATAGGTTAATTTTTGAGCCATTTTTCGTGGCAATTAAAACGCAACTCCTGTAGCTTTCTTAACTGCGCGGGAAGACAACTAATACGTACTCGCGGAACGGCAAATATTTTATGGCACCATCTTCATTCTATGAACCTTAATATATAAAAAAAATTATATTTCCAAATTAAACTATATAGCGACATTAATGGGTCATTTCAAAAGAGTGGGGGGTAGCTGTCCCCCTTTGCCCCCCTAATCGCCGCCCAAGCTATGATGTGTGGCACATTTGTGCGAAATTAATATGATTAAACTGTTTACCCACAACAAAATCCTGCTCTTTTTGCTGAAGTGGTTTTTCCTAAGTTTTATATGTTTCATATATCCTACAGTTTTTTCAGGCCTTTTTTTTAAATTTGTCCAAATTTATATTTCTCCTTTTACCACACAATCGTTCAATACTTGCACTATAATATTTGCAATCAGTATATCATCCTGTAACGAATTTTATTCCTAATAAAAATCATTGAACAACACAACATACAAACCCTATCTCACTGACTTGCACGGGAACCTTTGGTGCATGGGGTCCTGGGGACAATTCCGAGTGGGAGAACATTGAACGACAGTGGATCGAATCCCGCGTTAAACCTATAGGTCCACTTCTCATAGCCTCGCCGACGAAAGAGGATGCTAAACGGCAATCAGTCAACAGTTGCAAATTTCGGCTGCATGCTTGTGGAACTTATTAAATTTATTTTGTTAAAGCAGCTCTTTTAACAAAATTTCAGTATTAACGTGTCAGATATTTCTACTTAAGGACAAGAAAAAACATATTATTTATTTTGTAACTAAATGATAGCTCTATCCACGTAGATTATAAAAGCAGAAACAATGAAAATCGATACAATAGTGACTGACATTATTTTAACAAATCTTGATTCAGATAATAGTTTGGGCTGTCACAAAACTATGAAAAGTTAAAAATTCCGATTAATTGTAACAACTTCATCAGTGGTGGACATTGGAGGAGGATGTATGCTATTAATCAGCCCATTTCATGGGCATCCAAACTCACAAGCCCAACGCTCGCTAGCTCGGCATTCGCGCTCGACCGTTCTCGGGTTCAATAATTAAGCGCTACCCCGAGAGGCAATGAAATAAATCAGCGCGAGTCCAACTGAGGGAAGTGAGCCCGAGCACGATTCCCAAAGGAATAAATGAGCAAGAGTTCAGTTGGAAAAAAATGAGCCCGAATCCGAGAGAGTCCAGAGCAAAATGGCCATCTATGAACCAAAGTCATTCCATCAAGTCTTTTTCCATCTGTTCTACTGCATTTATAGCAGTCTTCTAAGAGCTACTTTTAAGAGCTCCAAACTCTGGGATGCGTTTTATTTGTATATATAAAATAAAGAAGTTTCCTATTCTGGGGGGAAGCGATCGACCTAATCGCCCCCCTGGATCCGCCACTGACGATAAGGAAATAACTCAACAAATTGATTGAATAATTGATGCTCCGATCCTCACGAAGGAGGCCCTCTCGATTACCCTCCCCCTCAATGATATGAGGGCGAGGGTGCGCGAGGGCGAGAAAAGTTTTGAGCACGAAGGCGAGGGCGAGCGAGGATAATGGACAACACCTATCGCGAGGGCGAGGGTGCGCGAGGGCGAGGACAAGCTTGGATGGCGAGGGTGAGGGTGCGCGAGGGCGAGGAAAAGCTTCGACGAAAAGGGCGAAGGTGTGCGAGGGTGAGGAGAAGCTTCAACAGCGAGGGTGAGGGTGCGCGAGGGCGAGGAAAAGCTTCGACGAAAAGGGCGAGGGTGTGCGAGGGCGAGGACAAGTTTCGGCAGCGAGGGTGAGGGTGCGCGAGGACGAGGATAAGCTTCGATGGCAAGGGTGAGGTTCGAGAGGGCGAGGACAAGTTTTGGCCGCGAGGACGAGGGTGTGCGAGGGCGAGGACAAACTTCGACGGCGAGGGGAGGGTGCGCGAGGGCGATGGACAATTCCATTCGCGAGGGCGAGGGTGAACGAGGGCGAGGGCCAACTGCTACTGCGAGGGCGAGGTGAGTGAGGTCGAAGTAAAATGAACATCTATGCACCCCACATTCTCGGTATTAAAAAATGCCAGTTTTCTGTAGTCTCTGTCTATGTGAAGTATGAATGAAATCGGCATGTTACATTTGAGTAATCTTACTTGCAAGATAAAGCTTTCAAATAACTTGGTAAGAACGGTAACTCAAATAGCCGTATTTATAGTAAACATGCAGCGTTAGTAACATATATTTCACAACTTAAATGCACTTTCATCTAAACGTTTTCTTAACAATTGAGAGTTAAGAGATTAATCATTAATAACTACAAAAAAAGACTACAATGAGCTTAAATAAATAAATAAATAAATAAATAATAATAATTATTATTATTATTATTATTATTATTATTATTATTATTATTATTATTATTATTATTTAGTCTAACCGAATTACATACAAGATTCCCAATACTTGGAATTATTGTCACCTGGAATTAAACAATTACAATTTTAGATCTAACTCTGTTACAAGTAACAGACGTTGGAGATACAGAAAGCAACAATGCAGAATCGATAGTCACCTTGAACAACTAACATAAATCTGAATCTTACTTACATACTGTACAAAGACAATCACAAATATTACCTAAGAAATTGAAATTTCACATTAATTCGTCTTCGATAAGAAATGAATTTATTTTCTACAACCCCCCCTCACACACACACACCAAAACAATTTCACTGTTCCGTACTGAACAAAGTGAAATACTGATCTACGTAGAAATGATCCAGCCAGGATCGATGGATATTTTTAACATTTAATATTAATCTGAACCTTGCATATTCTACAGAGATAATTTCAAAATTACCTAAGAAATTAAAATAATGTTTTCTTAATTATTCGTCTCCAATAAGAAAATAATTCGCTTTTCTTTAAAACAGACACGAGTCACAAAAACCATTTCACTGTTCCGTAGAAAATCATCTTTGAACAAAGTCAAATACTGATCTAGACGTGATCCAGGCAGGTTCGACAGATATCTTAAACATTCAGTGTCAATCTGAATCTTACATATTCTTCAGAGATAATCACAAATATTGCCTAACAAATTAAAATAATGTTTTCACAATTGTTCAAAGGGAACGTAATTTTGAGAGAATAATAAGTGTCATCGTACTTTCTATAGAAAAAAATCATCTTTTGTGTTTCTAATTCCTATTAGTGCTAGTGGTGTAAAGTATATAGTGCATAGAGAACGGATGCTGAACTATGCCCCCTCTAACTTCTGATCGGAAATGACTAAAACGCTCAAATTTGTGTTTCTGAGCCTCACTAAAGTATCTGTTTTCATGTTGTCACTTTATACATATTGTTGTTGTTGCTCCAAAATTCAAAAAAGAAGAAGATGAAAGAAAGAAAGAAAGAAAGAAAGAAAGAGAGAGAGAAAGAAAGAGAGAAAGAAAGAAAGAAAAGAAAGCAATACATATCAATCTGCAAAACAGATGTGACCATTACAGGTTTTTGAAGCTCCAACGTTACATCAAGATTGTTGTGTTGTCTGTATTCCAGGGTCTGAAACCGCTACAAACAAAATCAAATTTTGCAAGCAATTACAAACAATCGTGAGCTGAGTCTACTAAAAGGAGTGAAAACAGAAAAACACGACTCTCGTTTGTGATTGCATTCCTTTTTACACCCGGACTTTGTTTACAAGAATGTTTTTGTGGAATTTTACAGCTGCTAATTAACGTGAAGCAGCAAGGAACGTGCAGCCACGTAAACACATGCCGGGACAGAAGTAAGTCGAAATACAAATTGAAATTTTCACCACTTGTGGAGGAAGCATATTTCTTGCTGGAATCAAAATATTGTTAATATTCCACTGTGCCTTTTTGTTCTACACGGTTTAGAACTTTATATATATTTTCGGTTTCACATAATCGACCGTCTTGCTCGATTTTTCGCTTTCAGGTGGAATGACTCTATATGGTTGAGGACTAAGCTTTCGAAAAATAAGGGGGAGAAGAACAATTGTTTAACTGAAAAATTAAAATGACTTCATTAAATTATATTTTAATTAATAAATGACTGGTAGATTGACTCTGTCCTAGCTATTGAAACAGACAAAGTATCTTTCCCTCTCAAATCTAAAACTTTTTCAGACGCAGTCCGCTATATGGATCCGCCATTTTGAATTTTTAAATTTTAACGTCAAATTAGTAAGTTAAACAACAAAGTCAAATGCACCAATGTACCAAGTCCAGTTCGCCAATTTTACTTTTTCCAAATTTTGTCCTCTATTTTTTTATTTGATGTCAAATTGATAATTAACAAGATCAAAAGATCATTATAGCAATTTTTTGTTCATTTTTACTGATTTTGAATTATGACCACGTTCCAAGCATTTGATCCATAGTTTATCGATCTCTGTGCGTCACCCTTTTGGACCGTCGCTCTCTTGGCTGTCGCTTTCTTTGTGCGTCGCCTTTTGACCCGTCGATCTCTTGGCTAATGCTCTCCTGCTCGTCGGTCTTTTGCCATCACTTTCTTTGCTGGCGCTCTACTGTCGCTACACCCATGTTTATTACAAAACTCGATCCTGACATTATTAACTATCTTCTCTTCAATATGTATGATGGTACTTGCAAAAGAATACCATACCAATATCAGAAATGTAAACTATCCCAGACCGCGAGAAGTCTCGCGAGACTTCTCGCGCAAGACTTGCTGAAGTCTCGGCTCGCCTTCTCGTCTCGCAAAATATTATAAGTGTCGTCTCGCGTTCTCGTCTCGTTTGCGAGACGAGACGAGACGAGACTTCTCGCGTTCTCGCATCTTGCGCCCATGCCTAAAACACGCAATCAAATTTGTGCAGCTTTACGAACACACTGTATTATTATAGTAAGATGTTTATGTTTAGGAATCTCTTAAGGTTAGAGATATGAAATTTGATGTTTTAACTTCTCATGTAAAATAATTAAACAGGAGTTTTAGCCATTTTAAATGTTCGGCCTGTTAATGAAGTATGTTAGTCATGTTCCTAATAGTTCCCAGTGAAGTCTGTTAGCCAGGTTCCTAATAGTTCATAGTGAAGTCTGTTAGTCATGTTCCTAACAGTTCACAGTGAAGTCGGTTAATCATATTCCTAATAGTTCACAGTGAAGTCTGTTAGCCATGTTCCTAATAGTTCATAGTGAAGTCTGTAAGTCTTGTTCCTAATAGTTCCCAGTGAAGTCTGTTAGCCATGTTCCTAATAGTTTATAGTGAAGTCTGTTAGCCATGTTCCTAATAGTTCCCAGTGAAGTCTGTTAGCCATGTTCCTAATAGTTCATAGTGAAGTTTGTTAACCATATTCCTAATAGTTCATAGTAAAGTCTGTTAGGCATGTTCCTAATAGTTCCCAGTGAAGTCTGTTAATAGTCATGTTTCTCATAGCTCACACCAGTGTTGAATTCAGGCACGTTCAAGGGAGCTGAACACTCTCTAGAATACATATGCATCCCTCTAGAATATTTATACACATGAATTGAAATATTTACTTTTTCTGTTTATTTTTTTTATTTTTTTTTTTTTTTTGGAAATAAAAGTCTTAAAGCAAAAAACCTTTGTTTCTTTAAAGAAAATTAGTTCCTTCTTTTGCTCACCTTAATTGTTCTAATAAACAAATCGCGTTCTCGTAAAAAAAAAAAAAAAAAAAAAAAAAAGTCGAAGTTAAATAGAAACTTGGAAATTAGATACAAACGGACATAAACGCTTTACAACGTTAATTAGGGAAAAATGGCAATATAGTGGTTATTGCAACCGACCAGACAATAACTAGTCGCGAGTTTTTTCTTTTTTTTTTTTGCCACAGATTGTAGCTGCTCTATTGCAATCTAGAATGGAGCCCCCCCCCCCCTTAAATGTTTATTGCCAATCTTGTACAAAGGTCTGAATTCAACACTGGTTCACAGGGAAGCTGTTAGTCATGTTCCTAATAGTTAACAGTGAGGTTAATAGTTGTCGCTAGATGCGCTGCATTGTACTTGACACCAAGAGAAGTTGTTAGCAAGCGGGTAGTTTGTACACGAGCTGAAAATTTAAGAAAACAAAGTTCGAAATAAAGCATATTTGCAAAAAGATAAAACATAATTATATATTTTAAAAAATAATAATTTAAGTTGCCCTAGTAATTACCACACAATTTTCATCTCTGCATAAGCAGATACAGTCCAGGCAGAACTATTGTTTTGAAATCATAAGTTTAGCCTTCACAAGAGCTTGAACTCCTGGTTCTTTAAGCCTAGAACTCAAACACAAAGGAAAACGTTCCTTTCCGGGTCTCCTTTTCAAAATAACACTCGCTTGTTTTTTCCTTTCTTTTTTCTTTCTTTCTTTCTTTTTTTTCCTGGTCCTGCTGCCAGATTTGACATATGATTGTTGTCCCCAGAATTTGTTCCGCTTCAGATAATTTCTTTTTTTCATAAACCACCACCACTAGCACCCCTTATAATCCAGATACCCCCACTCTTTCTTTTCCTCTATGTCTAGTGAACACGCTGCAATCATTCACCGAAGTGAATGAAGCCAAGATCCAACGAACATTCAAGTAGATTGAGTTTCTGTGCACCCCCTCCCACCCCACAAGCTCTGCAAATGTTATTGTCGTTAACACATGCTTATATATATATATATATATATATATATATATATATATATATATATATATATATATATATATATATATATATATATATACTAACAAGCAAGAGATTTTCTTTCTTCTTATTTTCTCTTCATGTGCTGATGATTTATTTATCCAGAAACGGACAAGACGTGACATTATTTTGAATTACTATATGTCAACCAAACAATACTCAGTCACAAATAATATGTGTTTCTCGATAATTACTTTCTCGTTGTGCAATATTTCCTTTATTCTATCATAGATAAAAAGGACGTGACAATAAACAGGTAAAGTGAATTTTATATTAAAATAAAACATTTAGCGTTTACATAATTTATGTGATTACTTTTCTTCTTCTTTTGTGTACCTCTAAGAAGACTACTATATATTGTCTTTTCTTAGGTTTGTTGCGTAATTTTCGAGGATACCAGTCGTGCAAAGTCAATTTATTCCGCATGTAACAACATTGCTTTAGTACACAATGACACAATCTTGCATTACATTTTGTAAGTTATATATTTAAAAATGAAATGAAATGAGATCTTTGAGTTTTACGTCCCAAGGTTATGCCGGCTAGGCTAAAGAAGACGGTAACGATGAGAAATGTATGAAATGGTGGAATGAAGAAAGTGGGAGGAAATGGGAGAACCCCCAGAAAACTCATTCATACGGTGTTTGTCCACCACAAAGTTCAAAATGATATTTAATTTTATGACGATACACACACGAAAAACTCCACTTATGTTTTAGTAAGTTACCAGCTTTAAAAAATGAAATCTTTAAGTTTTACCCCCCATAGTTATGCCGTGTTCGCTAAAGGAGACGCTGAAGATAAGATTGAATGAAATCGTAAAAGCAGGAGAATATCGAGAGAAAACCCACGCACAATTTGTTTATCCACCACTAAGTTCACATCTCGCGAGCTGCTAGAAGGTGTTGCTTCCGCTATGGTGAGTTTGATCCATCATGTCTTTCTCCGTCGAGGCGAAACCATCGCTATGGTTTGTTATAGTCCTGAAAGCCGTGAAATACAATCCAAACTTGTCTATGAGTATCTGTCAATTGTCAGGGGCACGGTGGTTTCGTGGTAGAGAGCTCATTTTTTGTGCGTGGGGTCCCTGGTTCGATCGCCATCCAAGAAAGTTTGTGGTGGACAACATCGAGTCTGTGAGATTTCTCGGGGTTCTCATGTTTCCTCCCACACCCTCATTCCACCAATCCTTCCATCACGATTCACTACCATAAATCATCGTCTCCCTTAGCCTAAAGGGCTTAAACGTGGAACGTTAAACTGAAGAATTTTATTTCATTTCATTATTCGTCAATTGCCAACAGATCTGGTGTTCTCATCTTGCACGACAATTAATGCACATAATGTTGCTCAAAGGACATTGCATACTTTTCATGTGAAAACGTTTCCCCACCAATGTATTCTGCTGACGTTATCTTTCTTCGATTACTACCTCTTCCGGTATTTTAATATCTTCTTGGTAGGGAAGAACTTTCCTGGTGATTGAGCGGTGCAATGTGCTGTTGAGGACTTTTTCCTACCGCAGACCGCTGGCTTCTTTGGCCACGGAATCCAATAGTTTAGCTGAGTGATGGCGAAAATATTGTTGCTCGCGTTGACTATTTTGATTCTCTAGGTGTTGAAGTTTAATTTATTTATTTTCGCCTTTGGAAATGGCGCACCTTTCATGTTTACTAACGTAATACTTTATGAAATGTGACCAAGGGCGCCCATGTTGTGGTTTCCAGGGGGGGGGCAAGTATAAGCGACGTTTCAAATATAGTTTCAAATTTTGCTGTAACTAATGTAAAAATTCGATTGGGTTTTCGATATTCCCAAGTACAATTTCCTCTAGGGAGGGGGGGCAAGCGCCCTACCATGCACCCCTTGATGGGCGCTCTTGAATGTAATAGTTCTGAATAATAATAAATTTACTTTAAGTGATCTATAAACAGCTCATAGGCAGATATACAGCACTATGTTAAAAAAAAAATCATTACATAATAATTTTAAACAGACCAGAAAATTTAAAATATGGATAGAATGAACATTAGAGCATATTTAGGTTCCTTTCTCAGACGGTTAATACATTCAAATTATAAGGTTCCAACTGATTTACAGAACAAGATTCTTTTTTAAAAAAAAAAAAAAAAAATAGTCAATTTCATAATATACTAGTAACAGAAACATGCAAATTAAAGTCTTATTCAACTACCATTTAAAAGAATGAGTCAACTTTGCTTAAAATTGTACATTCGGAATGCAAAAGCTCCTGGTCAGTTATTGTGATATTTCAACATAAAAGATTGGTTCTTTGACTAAAAGATTAAGATTATAACGTAAAGATTACTGAAGATACATAATATCAATAAAATTAAGATTAGCTGCTAGGCCTCTTGTCATAACGTTAAAACAGTTTAATTTTTTGTATGAATTGCTCTCTTATTTCTCTTAACATATTTTTATTTTTAATCGCTGTAAGACATTGTCACTCTCTTCAGTATTTCACGTTTAGAATTTAGTGCTACCATTGTCAATCGATTTCTAACACTATAAATCGGCACTCTTATCTTTATATTTTCCAAGCAATATTTGCTACTATATTTGTTATCCAATACCATTTAAATAAAGAATTTATCAATAATTTTTCTACTTTCCGATAGGGATTGAAGCAGTGGAAAAAAAACCTACCCCATATTCATATTCATGTGCATAATAATCCTTTTTTTTTCATTTTATAACATAGTAGACTTGTAAAACATTTTTGTATAGCTCCGATTTTGTTAACAAGTGTGTTAGATAAACTGTTCCAGAAAAATGAAGCAAATTCCAGTTTGGTTCTAACAAGTGTCATATATAGGTACACGTGAGAACAACTGTTTATAAGATCAGGCCATTTATTAAATATAAAATCTATTGTTTTTCTTGTAGATTGCGCTATATCATTTGTATGATTGCCAAAATTCAGTTATCTGTCGTACATAATATCGAGATTTTTAATTTGTTCTACTTTGTTTACTATTACTCCATTAATTTTATATTTGCTTACAAAATATTGTGTTTTATTATATAAAATAATAATAATAATAATAATAATAATAATAATAATAATAATAATAATAATAATAATAATAATAATAATCAGCCAGTTTGATAATGTGATGTAACTTCAAGGAAGTTTCCAACCCTGCCACTCAGCTATGTCATTCACTCACAAGACTTACCAAGCTGTCGGTCAAATTCAGGCTTTCCATAACACAAATGACTTCATTCACATTCAACAATAACAAGAGGGGTCCACTTATAGAAGAAAAGAAAGAAAAAAGGGAAATGGGGAGGGGGAGACAGGAATGGAGATATGAGAGGTCAGCTGGTTGACTATGCATTTGTGACATACACACAACAGAACTATATATATAAAGTTGATGGACGAAAATGCTGCCATTTGCACTCGTCTCTTTATTGTTATTGACGTGTTCATCTTGAATATGGACGAACAGATCGCTGTGTAAGCCTCCTGCCATTTTCCATCCTTCTCTTCGGTCTCAAGCTGTTTACCCTTATTCGACCTTAAATCTTCATTCATTTCCTTCAACTGCTGTGACATACATGTAGTTTCTTCTTCTCTTCCTATTATACGTGCCTGTGTGTGGATAGAAAGAATGAGAAATTGTCACTTTGTGTCACCAGAATGACGAATTGCACCTAAATACACAAAGTAATATGAATAATGGGTTTTAACATCAAATAGAGAAGATCATTCATTGCTTTTCAATGTATTGTGTTTGTTCCACATTCCATGCTTGAAAGGCTTTTTGTTAAAACTCAAAGGTGAAGAAACAACAGAGAATGGTCAAACATACGTTTTTCTATTTATTTTCTATTTTCTATTTACAAATTATTTTCTTTTTTAAAAAAATAGGTTACCGAAGTTTACTTCTGAATCTATGATATCACAGTTTATATTCTCATCTTACTATACAATATTTATTACTGAATATCGATAACAAGAAAATTAATACGTTGTAATACTGTAGCTCTGCTTATTATCCAAACTTGTTCATTTATTTACCAACTTAAGAGTGTTTGCTAAGCTCTTAATCCCTACTGTAAAAAAATAGTGAAAAGTCAATGAATAATGTAAAGAGAATAAGAAAGTGGAGCCGTTAGTCTGTGGCTACTTGAGAATGCATTCTCGAAGCATTAGCCCCTAGAGCGAACGCGTCCAAGGTGGCTATTTGGTAACTTTACTTTTGCCAGAGTTATAAATCATACTGTGAGCCAGTCAGGGTTTTCAGGTTTTTCTTGCCAAGTCCAAATCTATAATAGCAGAGTTCCAGTACTCTGCACAAAGCATTTTCAAAGCAGCAGTTTCTTGCTAAAATCACCTTGCATGGCAACACGTCTTTCCTTTTTTCCTTCCTTTTGACATCGTTTAAACAGCAGCCGGTCTTGTGTTCCGAAACGCACCAAATACACTCGAGCTGATGTTTTCTCCACGTTTTTATTGCTTTCGCGTTTGTGATTAGCCATCTACATTTAAATACATGGTCAGCGTATTCAAAGCGTACGCATGAGTAATAAAAACGCGTTGCGATCGCTTCAAATAGCCGCCCTGTTATTATCTTCGAAACTGCATTAAATAAACTAACTATTTCCACAAAAATATGCAAAATGAGCCAGGTAGTATCTAGGAAACGCAATTAAATAAATTGATAACCATTTCCACAAAAATATAGAAAGTGAGACAGATAGTAACTACGAACTGCTATTAAATAAATTAATAACCATTCCCACAAAAGTATGGAAAGTGAGCCAGGTAGTATCTACGAAACGCAATTAAATTAATAACCACTTACACAAAAAATATAGAAAGTGAGCCAGGTTGTATCTACGAAATGCTTTAAATAAACCAATAACCATTTGCACAAAAATGTGAAAAGTGAACTATGTAGTATATATTTGCTAAGAACTATCACGGTTAAACTCTGCTACCCGCTTCACAATTACATACGAAACAGCAGAGTTCTGTAAACTGTTGCTCATCCCCGAACAGATATTGTAAAGTTCTGCTTGTGCAGGTATAGATAGAGCAAATTATAGTTTGGATTTTTTTATTACCGACTTTTATTATAACATTTATTAAATAAATAGTATATTACAAATATTACTTTAATGTGATTTTTAAATCTTGGGTTAAGAAAGGTGACCCAAGGCCCGAGCAGCCTAGGGTAGGATTTCTACAGAGCTCCGAAGCAAGCTAGGTGGAATGGATTTGATTCCCAACGCTCCACGCAAGCAAGGGGGAGCTAAGTGTTATAAAGATCCGAAGCAAGCTGAGTGGTAAGAGACGAAGTCATAACAAAACACACATAATAATCCATAATAAAAGACACGTGGTTAATGTTTGTCAACATAAACACATATTGGTTGTTTGTATACAAAACCATGTAAAATATTACAATATACTTCGGATATTTGTTCTGGAAAAATGAAAATTTTACCACAACCTGGTTTCGCTTTACGTAAATTTCACTTGTTGAGCAAACTGTTCAATTCACAAATCTAAGAGTCAGCGTAAAAGTTTCGGTTAATACTCTAAATTTGGATATATGCATAGTCTTATTTTCAAATCTCTTGGCCACGTATGAAATCCAGCATTGTTACCCATAAGCAACACTAAATCAAAGAAAAGCAAACATTCTTGTATTTGTGATTGAATGGTTTACATGGGAATGAAAAAAATCTTAGAATATCCAATAAATGTTTTAAGGCAAATTAGTATGCAACTATAGTTTAAAGCGGTCTAAATTAAGAAGCATGCATTTCCTTTCAAATGCCTGTGGATAATTTTCAAGCATAACGAGAGAGAAGAATTTTATAGTTATTTTTGGAATCTGTTATTTCTTTGTCTCTTCGTTAATCACCAATTTATTTTCTGAACTTCTTATTATGAATGAAGAAATTGGTATAATTGCAAACTTTGTCAAGAGTATGGCTTCTTCGCACTACTGAACTAGAATGCCTAATAACGAAGATAAGCCAAATGATTTATAGAAGTTAATATATTGGATGTATAAGAAAGCCATAATTTTTCAGTTCTTGCGTCCCTCACTTATTCCGGCTTCTTAACTTCAAACTTACTATATACTCTTTTGAATCATCCTCCCCATGCTGGATCATATTTGAGGCTCGACCTGGTACATTAAATAATAATAGACTGTATCGGACAAAGCATTAATTTAAGACAAGTTTAATTACTTGCCAGTGTTTCTGATAGAAGAAGAAAATTATGTGATTACTTTAAATTAAACTAAATTCCCTTGCATTCATACCTCAAAAAGAAATATGATTAGGCTGCATGGCATATATTCAACTTAACAATATGTAATCAGTGCATCTGATTGTAATATTATTATTATTTATGGCTCTGCAGACTGGTGTTTCTCACTATTTGCGCCAAGTGTCTTCCTAATATCCTCGTAATTAACGTTATAGACTAATGGGAAAATCTCACACCCTCACTGAAATTCGAACCTGGGATCAATTGCACTAACTGGTGCGCAAAATAACTTTCGATTACATACAAGCATACATACTATCCCATTATAACGATAGTCAGTAGTCTTCCTGAACATAAAATATTTCATTTATGCTACTGACAGAAGAAGAAAAGGAGAATTTGATGATCTTAATGATTTGCACAAATAATATACACATTTTTATCACGATTGACTGTGGTAATGAATAAATTCAAGGGAGTTCTTAGAAGTTTCCAGTCTTGTTCATTCCCACACACATAAAACACTAAATGTAGATTCATACGAAAGCTTAGTATACTATATTAATGCGTAGAGTAGAAATACAGGTTTCTTGCTAATAAAGTAACTTTTTTTAAGGTATGAAGCAGTGATGGTGAAAGCTCAGGCAAATTTAATTTTTGTGTCTGCAAAGAACATTCACACCTAAGATATCACTAACATTTAGGAAGTAGTGTTCTTCCTACAGCGCCATGAAAATCTCGATAACTCATTTCAAGACTGGCCATTTCACCGTCGGAGGCACCCTCTTCCTACAACCGACTCAGCAAATTATGATGCTAACTATAAATTGATTCTAGAGGGCAGACAAATAGCCAAATATTAGCACAGATACTGGAAATCTCATGGGAGGGTGTTGGGTTTATTTTCAGCAGTATATTTGACTGCAAAGTAGGCGTCAAAATGTCTGACTAGTCAGAAGTTACGAGTTGAAGCATCGAAGGCAGTTTTGGCCTATTTTGAGATTAGAACCCCTACGTTTTTGATCCGGTAAAAGCTAGTCTTATACCTGTGTGTCTAAGACTAAGAATCAATTAATGGATTGGCGCCACTCCAGGTCTCCGTGATCGAAGAAGTTCTGTACCCAGAAATCAGCAGTAATTGCTTCAATTTTCTGATAAAGAAGCATTGTGTTAAAACTCTAGTATCATCGGCGAACATATGTCAACCAATTGGATCAGTTGCATGAGACAATTGAGACAGGGTTCTCATTGCACTACGTCTCACGTTGTGAGTACCAAATTGAACACTCCTAGGATTCCAATTGGTCCGCCATCCCCCTATTTTCCTCACCTGGCTCTGTCTCCTTCTAAGTATCATTTGTTCTCAAACTTGAAGAAACACCTAAAGGAACATCATTTTGAGAACAACGTCCGGGCATCCCGGACGTCTTACATGCTAGGGAGAGCTGGTTTCAGGCACAATCAAAGAAATTTTATTTGCAAGAATCAGAAAAGATACAACATTATTGAACCAAGTGGAAAACTTTTAACCCTTAAACTGGCACAGTTTTCTGGACATGTGTACTCTCAGGTGGCAGGCATAGTACTGCGTCATAGTCACAAAATCCGTAGAACTACAAAGGAATGAAATATGTTTCACACAAACAGCAATAGCAAACAACAATAAACAAGAAACGTTACAAACACTCAGATTCTGATTTCAATGTAAGAAGAAAAGTTTTCAAGAGAGACCTACTTCATTGCCACTGAACATTAGTGACTTTTTAGTCAAGACGTAGTACTACGTCGTAGCCATTTCCACAGCACATATGCCTTGACGTACTACTACGTCGTAACCAGTTAAAGGGTTAAGAGGTAATATGCTGAATAACTATGCAATGTTATCTCTCTTATTCTATTGTTTGTGAACGAAGTCAGGAACTTTTCAGCATCTCCTTGTAATAATAAAGATAATTACAAGTTGACGTCACAATATGCATATTAAAAGTCGTCACATTAGTGAAGTACCTATGAAAAAAAAAGTGAAATGAAATCTTTAAGTTTTACGTCTCACGTATATGCCGGTTAGATGGAGATGGCGATGATGAGAAATGAATGAAACTGTGGAATGAATAAAGTGAGAGGAAACGGGAGAGCCCGAGAAAACCCTGTTTGTCCACCACTAAGCCCACACGGCTCGAGCTGGGATCTAACAACTGAACCCCAAGCACCGGAGGTGAACGCTCTACCACTGAGCCACTGCGCTCCCAAAAAGTAGCTATGAAGTGTATATTAGTAATTAAATTAAAAATAGCTCTTGTGTGGTACAAAGATAGACATTTTGCAATCGGGTGGCTCAGGCTCGTGTGGGCTCAGGTTCATTACCCTCAATTGGGTTCCAGTTGAATAATCTCAACGAGGTTCGCGCTAGTGCGGGCCCGATGTCCTCAATGGTGCTTATGTTCGCTGTGGGCTCGACTCAATTATTGAACCCGAGTCCGGCTGGGCCCGAGTGCTGGACTTACAAATTAAGACATCTCTCGTGTTCTACTGTCTATGAAATTAAATGCGGTGCGTGATTTAATTAGAAAGATAGGTTTTAAAATGGTGTTTATAACTAAATGTAAGTTATGCACAATTTTTTGCTGACTTATCAAAACTCATTTGAGAGAAACGCAAAAGACAAGCTGGAGAATGTTCTGCATACTAACTACTAGCAATTTACGAAATGTCTATGTTTTGGAAGGACGAAGATGAAGAAAATGTAGCAAAGAAGAGAACTAGACAGAGAAGGAAAAGAGAAAGAATGAGTTCGAAAGCCAAACTTTCTTGAACAAACAGTTTTCTTGAGATAAGGCCCCTCAGAGCTCTTTTTGGGATATGGTTTATGTGACGGAAGATGACATTCGCGACACTGCATTCGTATGCATGTACTCTACTCAAGCTTTGCAAAAATCGCCCGCAGAAACTTTTTTTTTTTTTTTTTTTTCGTTTACATGCGAGATACCATCAACGCCAGCCAGCCAGTATCAGAAGCAGAAGTACACAGACGTATCTCTACCCTTACCACCGCCATCACTAACACAAGTGTTCAAACTAGGCTATCTATCTATCTCAGTCGCGTCTCAGTCTGAGATACAACAAACTCAAGTTTATTTTCTTCTTTCTTTCTTTTCTTACTCGTCAATACATGTTCATTTAAATTTCAAAACAGATTCCTTTGCCGTTTGCATTTCTTCCAGACTTTGTGTGTTTTACCACAGTGGCAACCAAAGTGAATATACTCAAATTTCCTCACCCATTTATGTGGAATAAACAGCAGTACTTTAATGAATTTGTCTATTGTATTGAAGTAATTTTAAACGTTAAGTTTTCTAATCTTAGGGGGAGAAAAACTGTTAGAAAATGGAATGAAATTAAATCTTTCAAATTAATATCTTACAATTATTGTCCTTTAGGCTGAGAGAGACGAATAATTAAGGCAAGTGAATGAGGATGCAATAATTGGTGGAATGAGAATGTAAAAGGAGACTGGGGGTACACAAGAAAACCCACGGACACGATATTCTCTACTACAAATTTTGTTGGGCGGGGATCGAACCAGGGACCCTACACATCAGAGCGTAGGGCTCTAGTACGTTGCCACCGTCGAGGCCGGAGAAACTCTTGGACTGGATTACCTTTTAGTTTCATCTAATAAATTTTTAATACTCGAATTTACATAATTAATTCTTTATTGAAATATAGCACAATATATTATAGTTAATTTTATAGTTTATTTTAAAATTTTATAGTTCATAAGAAACTCAAATATCTATATTCTTGTTTCTGTTTATGATCTATGGTTGGCTGCACTCACTCTCACGTTCGCGACTGACTTAGCCTTTTCATCTATAGTTTTCTAAGTTACATTAAAAGAATTTATGCCTCCTTTTTTCTGTTCTTGTTTGGTAAGTTTAATATATTTGAGATCTGAAAGTAGTTAATTGCAATCTAGCTTATTAACCATTTAGCAATGACTATTTTAAATCAGACTTTCTCCAGAGAAAATAATAATTAAAAAAAAAAAAAAAAAAAAACGGTTTTCCAAATGAATGTTTATTATTTGCAATAGATAGAATGTCTCATTTGACTAACTCCATTTTCTACTATCTATTTTGTATTTATGTATTCGTCCTCAACTGAACGATTTGCTGTTTTTGTATGGTACGCCCGTCTGTATAGAATTAATATATAATTTACATAAGAAAATGATGAAATGTAATATACGGAGTACCATATTCGATTCTCGGTACCAATGCATTAAAGTGGTTTAGATCCGACTTTAAGCTGTAGATTTCGTTCTCTATAAATATTGTTGCTGATTAGATTAGTAAAGAGAAGATTAATTGATATATAATTTCGTGGATTTTCTTCATGTCCTTCCTTGTACGCCAGTATAATTTTGGAACCTCTTAATTCCTCGGGAACTCCACCGCTTCGTAGACGTTTAATATAAAGCTGCGGTAGGATTTTTTTTTTTATTTCTTCACCAGTTTCCTTTAGTGTGTTTAGTGTAATTCCATCTTCTTCTGGCGCCTTCCCTCGTTTCATTATCCTTATAGAGTACGCAACTTCTGCTATCAGTACAAGGGTATCTCTGGTTCCTCTACATCTTTGCTTTCTTTTACTTTCGGTTCATCAATTGAGTATAACTTTTTCTACACTAGCTGAATTTCCTTCACTATCTCTTTGCAGTTTTTAGTAGTTTCATTTCCTCTTTTCAGAACTATAACTTGTTTCTTCCACTGCTGATGCTTTGCTTTGCCCTCTTAGCCTCCTGTCTTCAATTGTTTTCCTCATGAGGTTGCTCTTAAACTTTCTTAAGTCTTCTGTATTACATTTTCGTATTGTCTTGCAACGTTCCATATATCCTATTTTTAACATTGTCACTATTAATTTCCATTTCTCTTCTTTCCTTCATCAGACAGCGTGTTTCGCAAGAAATCATCTTCTCACTTTTTCGTCCTATTGCTTACTATCCTAGTACCTGTAACTATCAGTATTGTTGTAATCTCCGAGCTAACTTCTGAAACATCCATATCCTTCTCAAATGCGGTAGAATGTTCTTTTCTTTTATTTCCAGCCGAAATACGTTACGTTGCTCTCACGTCAGAGAAACTTCCTCTCTACACGTTCCTGTCGTCTTACATACTTATTTCTTTCCGGTTTGATTTTCAGACGCAGTTTACATCTTACCTTTCGATGGTCACCTTCTGTGTTAAACTTGTTCAGACCAAATTTTGACATAATCACGGGTTGTAATATCATTAGTAAGCGTCAGCATAAGGCCCACTGCAAAACAGGGTATTGCGGCACACCGCACAGCAGTTTCGCTCGTATAACCCGACACCCTTTGTTCATGTCGTGCAGCTCGCAGCAGACTATTATTACCGGCACCTTTTATAAGCGGTTCTACTTGAGTTTCTGCATCACTTGGACCACTTTCTCATGATGTTTCAAAGTGACAATCCGCTTTCATACTCGGTGAGACCTGTCATTTAGGATTTTGTTCCGACCACTGTTCCTTTTCGCCGATGTGGTTTTGCCGTGAGTCTTTTAAGCCGTCAACAGCTTAGACACTGCCCTTCGCGACATGTATAACAAACTTTTTTTTTCGTCACGCTCCCACCACATAACCGAGAACCATCTTTTAGCTTATTTTATACTATCAGCGTCTCTTCAGTTCAGTACATACTACCGTTCTACCGCTCCTTACGCAATTTTCCCTAAGATAACAACACCAATTGTCTGATGCTCTGATCCCTCCTGGCCCTTGCCAACCGAGACACCTGATGGGTTTCCAATATGGCATGGCAAATTATTAGCTACGCCCTTAATGAGTTCCTGCCTACGCCATCGACTTTTAGTGCCAACAAAAGAAGAAAAGAAACACATCAAGGAGGGGTGAAGAGAGCAAAGAAAGATAATAAAGTATATAACGTGTAATAACGGTACAAGTTTCCTTCTTATGCTTATTGATCAGCACAATTTCAGCATTAATTTTTGACATGGTTTCCGTTCTAGTCAATTAACTGTATAACGCCAGGTTCGCGCCTTCCCCTCCATTTCTTTCAAATTCTGGGCCAATTCCATTGTTATAATGCCGACCCATCCAGAATCTTGTTTAGTTTTCTGACATTTGTATAACAGTAGTGTTTTTTTTCTCTTTACCTTGACTAATTCGGCATTAACATTTGGCATGTGGTTTACAATTAGAGTCAGTCTTGGTAGGGCCAGGTTCACGGATATATAATATATATCAACCTTACAATTGTTTAAGAAAGAGTATCTTCAAAATAATTTCACCAGTAAATGGTATTGTTTTGTTTGTAATTTGTCAAAAGATTTTATTTCTGACAATATCAACAACATAAAACAACGAATATCGTAATTTATCAATATCATTTTACTGCTTCAGCAGTTGTACAGAATTGTCTTTCTATTCTCCATCAATGGCAAGGCTGCAATTTCATCAGATATTATCTGCAATAATCGCTTGGTCTGATTAAGATTCCTGTGGTCACTGGTTCAAAATTATAACGTCCACAATGTTACGTGATTGCAATGCAGATAATTGCACAAAAGCGCACACAGGCATTGATATGAACAAAAACGAAGATAAAAAAGAAAAATAAAAAAAGAAATTAAACTAACAAAGGCAGTGAAAAAAATCTGACCAATAATACCTTATCTTGTATTATGCAGTTTTTCTTCGCTTGTTTTCTTTAAAAACTGAAATAAACCAAAATACTCTACATTAATGAGACTACAGTATTTTTCTTTTATGATAGGATGAGAGGTTATAATATTATTAAAATTATATATACAGGATGAGCCAAAAATCAGGTTAGATACGAGCTTTTTCTTTTCTCGTTTCAATCGACTGTGTACAGTTGAATGAGCACAAGAAAACGTCGACGCAAGGCGAAACAATAAAATTAGCAGACATTTTATTTTGGCAGGACATGTTCCTTCTTTTGGTCCCCTCCTCCCAACTTACAGGGTGGTCCAAAAGTAGGTGTACAGTCAGGTACTGATCAGCTCATGCATTTTATATCATTTACTTATTGTTATCTATACAGGTATTGTCTTAGTTTCTTCCTTATCTGTTCTTAATTTATTTTTACTTAAACCTTAAGCTCGGAAGAAACCAAAGCAAATAAATTTATTATCTTAATAAAATAAAACGCCATACTTGATCGATGCAGGTCTGTATACCTACTTTTGGGCCATGTTCCGGGTAGGTGTGTGTTTAGATAATTAAAAAGTGCTTTGTTTTTAGGGATCTGCTTCAACTTCAATATTCCAAAATGGTTCGGCAAAAACAACAACTGAGAAAACATAATTTATACAACTAGACTTCTACAATATCATTTACCGAAGTTTTCTTCCTTCGCGCTTACAGCTACATTTATTGTAATTCCTTTGGAAATTCAATATTGCAACAATATTAACATTGACAACATGATGATGTGTATCTTAATATTGTTGCATTGTTCAATTTCCAAGGACATACACCACTTGAAGTTGTAAGCGGCATGAAAAGACACTTCTGTAATCGGCGATGTAAATCTTTAGTTGTATAAATTATACTAACATGTAAGTCTGTCCAAAACATTAATACAATAAATCTGGGACAAGAAATTTCTTGCAGATCAAAGTACAAATTACTAAAATTTTTCAAAATAACCGCCTTTTGTATCAACAATCCGTTGCCACCGTTGACATTTCCAAGCGAAAACCATTGCTCTGGATGACGAAGCATACCGTCAATAAACATAATAATAAGCAATTCTATACATCAGATATTAGCAGGCTCGTATTTAGGTAAGTGCTGGGCTGTGCTTGAGCACAGGGTGGCAGAATTTAGGGGGCGGCAAAATTTTGTATTTTTTAAAAAAAGATTCAGAATATAATATTTAAAACTAACAACCGGCAGAGTCCAGAGCAAGGGCGAGAAAATGCATTTAATTCGCTCTAATTACAGTAGTTACTAATTAGCTAGCTTATCTGATTATATTTAAAAAGTCATGCTCTTCCTCCCCCATTCAAAGGGGTGAGGATGAACTTGCAAATCATGAAAACTGATACCGTTAAACTGTCACCCCCTCCCTGAGGAGTGGAGTATGACCTTGAAGTTGGATTCGATTAAAACTGTCACTATTTATTTCAGCGACCCCAAAAACTATGAAATTCAACTCTAAAGTTGGTTGTTTTCATGAAGGGGGAGGGCGAAAAATTTTGTGCGGGGGAAGCAAATTATTTAGAGCACATAGGAGCACAATATATAAATAGGGGCCTGGATATTAGCAAGACATCCTCTAAGGTAAATTATGTTTCAATTAACAAGTTTCCCCAAAAGTCTTGGTCCGGATTGGATTGCCTGTTCCGAACATGGTCTGACATCTGCATTCATCAGCCGGAGAAACAATGCCATCAACGCTGATGCCTACGTTAAGAAGTCTCTATAAAAGAGATAGGTGTAAATTCTTGTAAGCAAACCACAAAAACAATAATGACATATTTTGGTCCGATATAACAAGTTCCCACTGCGCCAAGTAAACCTTCTTGCAGAAAGATCATGTGCCAGTAGTACTCATCAGATGAACACCATCAATTTTCCCCAGTACCGTCCAGTGAAAAATTTCTGGATTATTTTGACCCAGAAAATCTAGTAAAATGATTAGAGAGCTAATGCCACAAAGCATCTTGTTTAGCGGAGTAAACAGTGCTAAGGTATATGAATACACTTGTTAAGCGCACTTCCACCAACACGAAGAAAAGGGAACGCAAAATAGGTTTAGAATGAACTTAGAAGGACCATTTTCTAGCGTACATTAACTTCTTTGTCTTACTAGAATTGTATTCTGTATTCTCGTTCCATATAAAGACTGCATTTCAAATCAAGTTTCTTTCCCTACAATTTACCCTACGTGTTTTCCTTGTGTGTCAATCGAACATTTGCTATGAAGAGATATCAATCTGTGTATTGACCTCTGTGGGCAAGAGCGAGCGAGAAATATGCAATGTCTGACTATGGAACATATTACTAGCCAATTGCATTCTGCATTAGGACTTCTAGCATCCGTACAAGATCCATACGTTACAACACCTGAATGTGGTAGATCCTGGCTGTTGATCGGATTTTTTTTTTTATTTTTTTAGTAGATATGCCCTGTTGATGTACTGTACAAATAGATAAAATACTGAGCAAAATACTTGCAATGTTGCGGTAACAACATTTATTTATTACGTTAAAGTAACAATGCTATTACATAATGAAATATGAATGAGGAGTAATGTCACGACGATTATAATGATAAATGTAATGAACAATGAACTACGTTTATATTTAATGAAGAAATACGATCAATGAATATTAATTTCATTACAGATACGCAGTATCAGATATGTATCTTATCCATTCTATGTATTCTATTCAGTTATGTCCAGGCAAGATAAGTCATCTGCATATCTTTTCTCATACAGATCTATTCTGGAAATAATCTTGGATAATAAAATGACACATTCTGGTTATTTCAATGGAAAATTGTGGTTGTAATTACATAGTTCTATGTTAGTACTTAAAATGTTGAGTCACATGCTTCACTATGCGAGCGAGCTTCTGCATTTGTGATCCGAATGGTCCTGCTCTTAATCTAACTTTCAATATAGCGCTACACTTAAAGTTGCAATATCTAAAAAGTCAAAGCGCCGCGGGGTAGGATAAATTCTACAGTGTCCACGTTTGGTGCTGGAAAATATGGATTCAGTTAAAGGTGGTAAAACATCTAGTTCGGATCACATATTAAATGGCCTCGACTCTAAAAGAGGAACAGTAAACTCCGAACAATACTGATAAACAAACATCTCAAATTGTTTGAGAAGTAACAACATATACGTTGGTGTTTTATTTAAAAAAAAAAAAAAAAAAACTGACAAACATATCGTAAATTATATGCGAAATGTAGTTAAGTAGCAACACTATTCACAGACCCATAATATGATCTTATTATTATTTCTTAAATAAAATAATAATCAATTAATAATGGCAAGAAAAGATAAATAAATATATAAATAAATGCAAAATAACATATTATTATTAGCCAATAAGTTCCGTCTGTTATCAACAGCATTGCGTGATTAGGATATTTTATTAGAAGCGGCATGACTCCATGTTTCTGAGAATTGAAAGAATCTTATCTCTAGATTAGAAGGACTAATAGTTTTCTAGGGGACTAGCCCCTGGCTCTCTTCTATTATTCTTAGGCTTCTTAGAGAAAGATATATGAGAACGTTCTATAATGTTAGATCGCTGTGCTGTACTTGTTATTCTTCAACAACAGTTAATGTCTAGTCGCGCAGAAAATAGTTGTGTAAAATATTACCTCCTAGAACTGTTGCCGAAAGATTGTGACAGCCATGTATAATTTTGCGAAATGATATTTGGATGGAATAAAAAGGTATCAAACTATTCGGCAACATTTTGAAGCTATTGGTCTGTGTCTCATATAAGATACTTTATTAAGGTTAGTGTAAAGGGACAAGTTTTGCCGATAGATGTCACTACAGTCTTCCTATCTCTCCCATGCATTTTCTACCTTTTACGAAAATTTACAATTTCTTTTATAAATTTCAATCTAGAGACTTCAAATTTGTAGAGAAGGAACTTCACAGACTATTAAAGGGAACAATCCGTGCCGATTTTTTATTTAGAATTTTCTGCATTGTTTAAACAGCTTCATTGTTAAAGATTTGGATATCCATTTCAACAATCAGGCCATTTCAACAATGAAGAACATTCTAAATAAAAAAAAACGGCACGGATTATTGCCTTCCATAGATTATGAAGTTCCTTTTCTAAAAATTTGAAGTCTGTAGGTGGAAATTTGTAAGAGAAATCGTGAATTTTCGTGAAAGATAAAAAAAATACATGGGGGAGATACGAAGACTGTAGTGCCATCTATCGGCAAAACTTGTCCCTTTAAACCAACCTTAATATGTTTTGCAATTGTTATTTAGAAGATCGGGGTCCTTTAGAGGACAGTTTAATTATAGATAGGTCATTCAAGACCCACAAAATGATCTGTACGAAGCCCAGACATCAGAAATTGTGATTAGTTTTCAATGTTGGTAGGCAAAGTAATACGTATTGGATCAAATCAAACTCTTGATGACTACTAGACTGGTGAAAGAGCGCGTGTCTTTAGCGTGCCGGATCCCAGGTTCAAATGTGGTACCATGTTTGAACTCTACTTAAATCTGTAGGTCAGCGTCTTACATAGTCATAGTGGTGAAAACTTTTGCAAGCAGTGTCCCCTCTCGTGAACAATACTAAAAGTATTCCACTTTATCGCTTACATTTTTCATGGCTTTCACTTTCCAGTCTAATCATGCCATGATTTTAAAACGAGCTGAACGAGCGAGCCATTTATCGACCTTGACTCAACTTGAAACTCGACCTAAAAAACAGCGACTCGGTTCGGAACTCGACTCGAGAAAATTAAGTTTGACTCGACTCGGAACTCGATTCGAATTCGAGTCGAGTCGAGTTTTAGCTCGACTCGTACCCATTCCTAGAAGGCTATTCCTAACGTTGAATTAAAGGAATGACGAAGTTTACAACAGAAATTCTTGCTCCTCTTTGTTAATTCTTCCTCGGCCGGATTATATTGGAGGGGCGAGGACCCCACCTCTAAATATTGGGGGGGGGGCAAAAGTGTCCTGCCCCCCCCAAAGTCGGAGCCTATGGTGAAAAGGAACATTAAACTTCAACAAATAAATAAAAAAAGAAAAACATCAAACACTTGAGTAACTTAAAAATAAAATCCACGAAGTCATATGGTATCCAGTGTAGGACTGCCATTTGATTTCCTGAGAGAGGTTGTCTAAGTTTGGAAAGATATATTGAAAATTATGGAGGTATTTCTAGATGTAATGTTAAGAGAAAAAGTGGGTTGTTTTAATGTTTATATTTTAGATTATACATAATCTTTAAATTAGAGAGTGCATTTCCGGCCACACTTTAATAGATTAACAAACAGAGTTAGTTATGTTTTGCTTTTTTAGCGATAAAATTTTAAACTTTCCTTCCTCTTAAACCAATATATACATAATATCCAATAATATTATTTTAATGGTCGCAAGTTTCATTATTTGTAACATTAATATTCCTTCTTATTCAGACCTCTTCCAGATATTTCAGACAAATAAAACACGTTATCTTTCAATCTTGCCCTATATATGCATTTAACCTAGTTTTACGTAGCTAGATAGTTCATTTTTGCTTGAAACGTGGTTGTAGCTGCTGTGACATTTTAGCGTGTGTCCCAAAGGAGTCTTTAAGTGACAACGCCTGTACAACTCGCTGTGAAGAACATTTTGTTTTGCCTTGTTCCCTTTGCATATAAAGTGATGCTGAGTCTTTGTTCCTGCTATGATATACAGTATTTAAGCATTTGATAAGACACATTCCAAAGCATTTAAAGCGGTATATACAACCATTTTATGTATACATGTAGTGAAATAAAGTGAATTTCGTTCAAAAGCACATTAAAGTGAAATTGATTTAATTTGTTTCGAATCATTTCAGCAGTGAGGCTATATGAGACGTTGGCCTACAGCTTAACGTGGGATTAGAAGCACATGAGCTCTCGCTGGGAATCGAACCAGGGCCTTACAGGTCAAAGATAAGGACGCTAACCTCTTAGCTGCGAGATATTAAAATTAGAGAACGGAACTTTAAACAAATAGTAGTATCATGTGTACATGTGTGAATGGATTTGGTTTATATAACGTGCATTAAAACGGGAAGTTGTTTCGACTAGTTCCGGTATTAGCAGAGATTTTAAAGAAGAGGTGGAAAATATTCTTGTAACGCTTAATTGTTTGCAGAGAACCGCTTCCTCTGTCTATTACCATTTTTAATATATAGCAAACAACGCTAAAACCGGAAGTGGTTGATAATTGCCACTTCCGGTTTGAATAGGGGTTAAGAGAAAAGTTTATACCTATTCTTAGGAAGCTGTCGATTAAAGAAAAACTTCTTACTATATTTTATCTTTTTTGCTCTATGTAAATCAATGTTGAAACCGGAAGTGTTAATGGATTTCTGTCACTTCCAGTTAAAGATGGATATGAAATGTGTTCTTGAACTGCTTAATCGATTGCAAAAAGCCGCTTTTCGCTATTGATCTATTGTGACTAACGTTAAAACTAGAAATGGGTGTTTTCTATTACTCCCGGTTTGATAATGACCTCCATTAACGAACTCAGTTCCTACAGTCGGACTCAAACCTCTTGACTTTAAGGTGTGTTCTCCTTTCTACAATAGTGGCCCAGCGTAGCGTAGTCGCTAACACTCTCACCTTCGGTGCGAGTGGTCTCGGATTCGATTCCCGGTGAGGATACTCGGTGGAAAAATTGTAAAAAGCTTTTTCAAATCAGCTGTCCTCAATGAGATTTTCCTGGGTTTTTCTCATTCACATCAGGCAAATGCCGGGGTGGTACCTAAAGTATAGGTCCCAGTCCGCTCTCCTTTCCCCCGTGTTCGCCGAGGGATATCATTCCTCAAACGTGACGGACTAACATAGCCATAGGTACCGAAAACCCAGAAATCTAAATCCTAAATCCTTTTCACAATATACAATGA
Organism: Thermobia domestica; assembly: GCF_964235325.1. Taxonomy (NCBI): domain Eukaryota; kingdom Metazoa; phylum Arthropoda; class Insecta; order Zygentoma; family Lepismatidae; genus Thermobia; species Thermobia domestica. The sequence continues at coordinate 50,997,383 of NC_137464.1, forward strand.
AAGTTGGGCCACGTTGTCTAATACCTTTGTTCCTGGATTAGGAGGAAGAAATTTCAAAGGTATGCCCTTATGATATATGACACTAAATAGCGTTAATAAATTTGTAAGTACGAATTTGTTTTTCAATATCTTAATTTCTGGTGTTTATGTTTCACGTTATGCCTGTTTACAGAATGGAATCGATATCCGACAACGTCGCACCTGCACATCATTGTCTTTTGATAGACGTCAAAAGGTTTGAGCCGGATTTTAAGTTTCGCTCGTGTACATCCTGGCCAAAATTTATGGTAATCCGTTCCTCAGATTTTTTTTTTTTTTTTTTTTGTCTCCTGGAAGGATGGACAGACAAATGTAAACATAAAAAGTTTTTATAAAAAGAATATATAAAGAATGCACAACTATACTTCTAATTTCCAAAAAAATGAGCCAGTCAACGAAATGCAGACTGAAAGCAAAAATATATTCAAATAACATAAGAAAACAGCCTGTTTATTCTTCAAAATAAGAAAAAGGAGTTATTCGCTCTGTCACCCACAACTATAGTTTGTCCTGTTTCGCGAAAGACTTAAGGTAAGTAAAGAATACCATAATCTCAAAATGATAGCACATTTTCCCTATGTTTAGAGTGCATTATAACATTTACGAAAACGACAATATTTCCAATAATTAATTCCAAGAAATGGTTCCTGATGCCCTGCTGAAAGGCAAATTAAATTAACAGTCAGAGAATAGTCCATATATTTTTTAAAATTATTTTGTTCCATTTATTTCTGAAAGAAGTTTACTTTTACACTTAGAAATGTGCTTCCAGTTTCAAAGTTTCTCAGCAACCAACTGTATATATAATGAAATATAGATAGATAAAATGATACAAAAATGAAATGAAATCTTTGAGTTTTACGTCCCACGATTATGCCGGTTAGGCCAAAGGAGACGGTGAATATGAGAAATGAATGAAATGGTGGAATGAAGAAAGTGGGAGGAAACGGGAGAACCCCGAGAAAACCCACGCACACGGTATTTGTCCACCACAAAGTTCACTTGGCGGGGCTGTGATCGAACCCGGGACCCCGAGCACCAGGGATAACGCTCTACCACTGAGCCACCGCGGCCCCATATAAAAAGATATTTATACAGATGTAGATATACAGGGTGTTACAAAAATTTGTCACAGTATTTTGGAAACAGATTCCTCACATCAAAACTAGAAAAAGTTAATGTGGACCTGTGGTCGCAAGTGCATAGTTTCGTGGTAGTAGGGTGCCGAAAACAAACAAACAAAAAAAAAACAATTTTAAAGGTCTATAGTTCCACTACTATAGGATCGATCGTAGTCGGATCAAGACATCATTGAGGAAATAGTATCTGAACTATACAAATATATATCTTTCAGAATCTCTGATACTCGCACGATAATTTCTAGAGAGACTGTTTATTAGTTAGTACTCGATCACTCTGCATTTACCTCTCAAAACATTGGTGTGCAAGTATTCTTAAACATAGATATTTGGATAGTTCACATACCAGTCCCGCGGTAGTATCTTGACCAGACTAAATTAGATCCATAATAGTAGAACTATGAACTATTAAAGTTCACTTGTTTCACGTTTTTGGCACCCTATAACTTCTAAAGTATCCGCTGGTACAAGTCCACATGAACTATTTTTTCTTGTTTTGATATGAGGAATAAGTTTCCAAAATATTGCGACTCATTTTCGTAACACCCTGTATATATATATATATATATATATATATATATATATATATATATATATATATATATTAATTTGCTAATAAGAATGTGAGACTCTACCTACAGCGGAGGGTCTTGCGTCGCCCTCCCTTCCCGCTTTCCCTCAAAGCAGAGGCTACTGATTCGTGTTATTATTCATTGCTGTAATTTACAAATGATGGAACAAAGTACATTTGTCAGTGATTCCTTCTAATTTTATTAGAAACCCTTACAGTATACAGGCACGTAGCCAGGATATCGTGAAGGGGAAAGGGGGTCCGTGACATGAAATACTGTGATCAGCAATCCAGCGGCTCGTTCATTCTAAACTATTTTACTGGAACATTGGTTCGTTTAGCCAGGATTTCGTAAACTACTTTACTATCAACATATATTGGTTTGTTAGGACAATAAAATGAGGATATGTTGGTAAGTAATTTAATAACAAACTATGAAGAAATCTAGAGTAATAAAAGAATAAAAAAAGTATTGAAAAAGATTTTACAATATTTACGTTCCCTTCTTTGTTCATTCAAATATAACAATTTTCCTTTCATTATGATCTCAACTATTTGAAGAGTACATATTCACTGTTATAAAAAGTACATACTCAATAATGTCTTGTAAAATATTTTACAATATCTGCGTTCATTTTTCTGTTGAATCAAATGCTAATAGGACTCCTTTTTCCATATAAATTTTTGTTTTTATTATTCCGTCAACTACTGTCGGTTATAAATGACAGGTTAAAGGAGCAGTAGAAAATTGTTTTTGAAATAACATGTTTGATTTTGCAAGGATGCGATGACGAAAAATTATGATTAAAAAAATGTCCACACTGTTACTCAACGGCACTATACTTTCGGAAGCTTGAAATCTCCCTGACTAGAAGCAGAAATTCTGAGAACATTGTAACTTTTCTAGAAATTTCAAATTCCCTGATTCTTCCAGGATATCATCAACCCGTCACCATGTATTGCAATTAATACAAATGTCCTCATAAGAAAGAGTAACCAAAAGCTTTCTGCAGTTTTATTTTTATTTTTAACGCTGATTCTTCTTTTTCTCATTTCATTTTGCTTCATTCTTCCTTTATTTTTTCATATCTGGTCTCAAACGGGGCAGGGGGGTCCAGACCCCCGGACCCTCCTTGGCTACGTGCCTGCAGTATATAGTGTTTCCTTGCCCATTGTGTATTTAATTTGTATTCCTTTACTTGTCATTGTCTAAGTGGAAATAATATTACATTACCTAAACTAGAAATTCACGTTGTTCCTTTATATTTTTTCTTTTATTTTTCTCCCTAAAGAAGTGACTTACAGAGTAGGTACTAATCATTATGGCGTCGTCACTTTTAATCTTCTAATCCATCTCTGGAAACTAATCCGAAATGAAATTTTTTGGGGTAAGAGCAGCTTTTCACTCCCGGCCAATAACCTCCTTTCTTCTAGTTTTCTATAAGGGAAGCCTTTCTTGAATAAAGAAAAAAGAAGGAAGACAACCGTTGTCGTCTCTCTTAATCCAAAGAAAAGCACTCTGGGCTGAAGAAGTCACATGCGTAAGAGCTTAGTGGTGAATACAGTGATTCTCTACGTGACAAGAACCGGTTCCGGTAAAGACCAGAGAAAAGTAGTATGTTATTACAGTATACTCTTTTGATCGAGGTATAGGATAGTAATAATTTTTTCAATAATAAGAACTTCTATTATTATTATTATTATTATTATTATTATTATTATTATTATTATTATTATTATTATTATTATTATTATTATTATTATTATTATTATTATTATTATTAAGTATTTTGCCTTTCAGCAGGTCCTGGGACTATTGAGGTTTCTTTTTCTTTTTTAATTTTAGATTTAAGCCTGAAAATTTTTTCTCCACGTTCCTCCATCTTCAGCTTCCTCTCTTAACTCCCAAAATCTTCTTGTATTTCTCAAATCATCATTCAGTTGTGTTATTCTTTCTATTCCTTGCTTTCCTTTCATCTTTTCTTCTATGGCGATATGAAGAAGACATTTTCGACAACAAGATTGAGACGTATCCAATCCAATTGGCTTTCCTACGAAGGATGCTGGCTAGAAGTGTCCTCTTCTCTCCTATCCATTTTAAAATGTCTTCATTTGTTGCTCTCTCTGTGCATTTTATCTTTTCCATCTTCGTCCAACACCACATTCCGAAGCTCTTTAAATGTTTCGTCTCTAATTTCCGTAATGTCCAAGTCAGTCCCATGCAGTCCAATGTTCCATATATGTAAGCCTATAGCACTTGACCAACTTCTTTCTAAGTCCAATATTGAGCCTCCTAGTTAACAATGATCTTTCCTTGTTGAATTCTTTATGGCTAGGCAATTCCTTGACCTGATCTGTTTGGTGCAGTAGGCGTCTCTTGACAAAACGCTTCGCAGATACTTGAAATTATCGTCTACTTCAAGTTTTCTTTGTTCTACTCTGACCCGTAAGGACTCGTTTTCTCAGGATATTCTCATGACTTTCGACTTTTCGCTGTTGATTTTTATTTCATATAGTTTCCCAGTGTCAACTATTTTGTGAATCGCCTCCTGTAGTCCTTCTTCGGTTTTACCTATATTGACCGTCTCATCTGCATACCTCATCTTGTTAATGATCTATGATGATAAATGTATAAACCTAATACAAGTTCATAATCAGGGACGGACTGGCCATAGTGGAGTTGTGGGGTTTTCCACAGGGGCCGGTCCATTACAATTTCAAGGGGAGGCCGGTAGATCTAAAAGACTTTCAGACAGTACAGTATGGCCAAATCAAAAGATGTAAGCTATATCTGAAAAACATTTTTAAAATATAGAATTATTGAATAGTCAAAATAATTAATTTCTCAATTTCCAATTCAAAAATTCATTTCTTTCCTAAGATAATAGGCCTCCTTTTTAGAAATACAACAATGTTCTGTGTTAAACTTCATTTAAAAAAAACAGACTGAAAACTACTCTATCACAGGATAAGTTGGAATCCTTTATGCTTATGTAAGTGGAGAAGGAAATGTTTCAATATATTGATGTAGACAACATCAGATAGTGTAGCACAGAAAAGTGATGTCCTAAAAAATTACTCATGACTCGAAAATGTAATCTGAAAAATATGTACGTGTGTCAAAAGTCTGTACTGTCAATGTGTTAATATCTGGCTGTAGCTATGTGCTCATAATTCTAATTCACTTCATTACTTCATAAAACTTGCTAAAAACATAAAACAGCCAGTCAACTCCCAAAATTTTGTTTTGTATGAAGTTGAAAATAAAAAGCTAAATACACAAAACATCTTCATCTTAAAACAGTAGAATACCTATACTATTGTGACGATTGTGTGCTAAAGGAGCATTGAGAATACTAAGCACAAAGTAGACCTATCTCGAATTGAATATAGTTTCATTTACAAGAGCGTATATTCCTTAATTTATAAAGGATCTTTTTAAAAAACGAAATAAAATTATTATTGGATAACAAAAATTTTGGGCCGGTTGGTGGAATTGTTCAACAGTGAAATTTTTATCCTAGTCCGCCTCTGTTCATAATAATTAAAAACAATAAGTAAATTAGATCCTATCTTTTTGAATCGAATTTAGTTACTATTTTCATAAATACACTGGTGTGCAAAATTTAAGGATCAGATAGACAAATTAGCAAAAATGTTGCGTAGTCAATATAAATGAATGAAAACCCGACAGTATGTTACCAGAGGTATCCCACACATATACAGGGAGCAAGATGTGGCAAAGCACAACATCAGCGTGACCGTAGCGCCAAATGTGTCCGTTTTCCCAACGTGAAGCCGCGCAAAGGACGAAGTAGTGTGTGCCAGTTATTGAGCTATTAAGGTTTATTGTGCTGGTGTTACTCACAAACAATATGGCAAGGGGACAACATTTTAGTGACTCCAATTGGAGAAGAATCGTCGGGAAACTGGAACATGGACGAGGTGTTGTGAGTGTGTCCCAGGCTATGATCACAGTGTTCTTGAATGGCCATGAGGATCATTCCGAACCATAGGCAATGTTATGCAAAATGGAGGTGGAGGTCAACCACAACCAACCACAGCAGAGTACGACCACTACATTGTGAGACGTCAACAAAGGGTGTAATTGCAAAAACATCTAGAGGACTGCAAGTCATCTAATCTCACATTCTACAGTGGCAAATCGACTGCACACGGTTTGCTTTTTCACCACATGGCCATTAGCTTGCCATTTTGTTGACACTTGCACACCTACAGTAACGTTTACGGTAGTGCAAAGAACATCAGGATTAGGCAGTAAAGGAGTGCGGTCGTGTTCTTTTCTCCACTAAGTTTGACTAGTGAATTTGGATGTACTGACGATAGGTGGAAGCACGCAATGAATCCAGGAACATTGTTGAACTTGATCATTTTGGTGGTCTGGTGTTCTTGTGTGGGGAAGCGTAATGCATTGGCATACTGACCTCTCAATTTTTCAACGCGGCACACTCACTGGTCAATGTTATTGTGACACTTCTTCAAGTTCATCTTTTAGAGGCAAAATCTTCCCCAACTTTATTCTTTATGGATGACAATGCGTAATTACATCGAACAGCATAGGTGACGGAGCTCTTGGAGCGAAAGAGTATTCGGCGAATGGACTTGCATGTCTATTTCCCTGACTTGAATCCGATCGAACACGTTTCGGATGCTAGCGAGAGACGTCTTGCAGTACGTCTACATGCATCAAGGACCATCTAGTAGTTGTCCATAGAGTTACTGGAGTAATTGAACCTCATAACCACAACTCACTACCAACTTTATGAGCAACATGGGAGCATGTTGCTTAGCATGCATCGCTGTCCATAGAGATCGCACACCCTTTTAGGGACTCTTTCACTCATTTTGAAATTTCAGAGTGCATCATAATATACAGTGTTTTCAGTGTTACTTGTGACAAAAACACAGAACAATGTGGTTTCATTCCTAAATATAATTGATTTTACTGACACGTCTTGGATTAAGAGAAACCTTTGCAGAGACTATTATCCTTTATTTATAATCTTGATATCGAATGTTGAAATTCGTTATATGGCAAAGCTGCACTGTAAAAAATAAAACACAATTTAAACACTTTTAGTACAGATATTGAAAGGAAAACTGTTGAAATAGTGTTTATAAAGTGTGATTTGTGTGTCCAAAACCGTTAATTCTCTAAAAGCTGTATCTAGTATGACATAAACACTTCCCGAAAAACAATTTGAAAACAAAATGATGACATAACCTGTACATTTGGGTCATATTGGACAATACATTATCTAAAAGGGGTGAATAGATGTAATCTGGAAGTGTTCAAAGGGTGTCGTTTATGTGAATGTGTAAAATGTGTTACTGTGTCTAAAAGTAGTTTCCTTATTTTTTGCAGTGTACAAAATATTTGGAAACGACTTTAGGATACAATTAGGACATACTGACTCTCTTTGAACACACCCGGATGACATATTCACCGTCTTTCAGATACTGTTTTTTTTTTCAAGTATGTTCCAAATGTGTTTGTAGAATGTGACATAACTTTGTTCTCATTTTTTTCTCGAAGAAGTGTTTTAAGCGTCACACTAGGTACCGCTGTTAAGAATTAACGCTTTTTGGATACACGAAGTACACTTTTTAGACACTATTTTATCAGTTTTCTTCTCAACAACTATTATAGAAGTGTTTAAATGATGTTTTATTTTGTACAGTGTAGGATATGTGTCCATTTGATGATGATATAAGGGGTGTGATTGCCTTTGATAGAGATACTTTTCCAATTCAGTCTTTGAAAACAATTGGTTGTAGTCAATCTATAAAGTAAGATTGACTGATCGATTTAACTTTATTGATTGATTTGATTTATTAATTTAGATTGATTGATTTTATTTTTAATTTAATTTAATTAGGTTTGCATTTTATGTGATTTGTCAGCAGCGAGGCTAGATAGGAAAATACCTATTATTCCTTAAAGCGGTATCTGCACCATTGTAATAATGCTTTCGCGGCCTTATGCACAAAAGGCCTTCACGCTAACACAGTACACCAGCGAGAGGAACTAAAATAAGATTGAGGTAGAATCACTTTATGATAGTGTAAAAACAGTGACTGTGACAGTGACTGTGATATCCGTCACGAAATCTTCAAGATGCAATATTCCCAGGTACAAATGACCTTCGATAGATCATCTTGCAAGGCGAACGTGGGTACAATAGCATAAAGAATTGAAGAAGTGAGAATAGGAAAGAAAAGGCTTAAGAGAAATAAGTCACCAAAGGTTATAAGCATTATATTGATTTGTTATACATAATTAATCACAATAGAAGGAGCTGCTTTCTTACTATCTTGCTTCTCGGATGATAGGTTTCCCATGAAATGCGACTTCTTTTATATCCTGGACAATAAGTGTTACTTGCTAATCCCAATATATCACATTCATGTTCAATAAGACAGTAATGGAACTTCGTCCATTGAACGTAGCACACAAATAGATGTTTCTTGTTCAAACTGAGCTCCGTTGAAAATTGGAATTTAGATAGATTACTGCAGATGGATGTTACCAAATAAATCGAGATGTATTGAAAGGAAATGTTCTGTTGTAGATATCGTTATTTTATTTTACAGGGCACTAGTCAGAAATATTCCCATTCCATACGTAACGCATGTGTATTTTATTTATCATTGTAACATATTACCAATAATTATCTAATCTCGTCATCTTTATGTGGTGCTTTTGTACTGTAGAATACGTTACTGACTGATTATCATTGGACAAACTTTAAACATTTGAAAAACAGTTGCTCTATAGTAGTATACACCATTAGTCCGAATAATATTTGGTCTGATATCAACTACCGCAAATTTGTAGTGGGCAAGACTGTGTACCTCAAGGTTCTCAAGGTTTCTACAGCTACTTAGGTTCTTCAGCTCTCACGGCGTCTGCCGTTTGCTTTAGTCAATGACAGAAATTAAACCAATGATACCAACAGCACGGGTCTGTATACTGACCAATTTCTTAGGGGTTCAGCAATGAATACTAGGGTGGGTAATAGTAAAGACATCAAACTAGTTCTTTGTTTACTTTCTGTTTATGGAATCTGAAAAAGAGTTGCATCTTCTTTTACAGAGGATATGCTAATTGTAGTGACATGTTACGGTAATCAAATCCAAAACTACAAAACTTCTATCACTAAGATACAAATGTTAAAAATAACTGGTTAATAAATTAATTGAATTACTTATATTTCTGTATTAGGGAAGATTTTCCGGTATATTTACCAAAAAAAAAAAAGAATATAATTTGGTTCAGAATTTAATTTGGTAAACAAAATTGCAAGAATTTCATATCTAGTTTCTAAACAATTTTGAAATTCTTTAGAGTATTCTGTTTTAGGCGGCGACAAAAATAATTTAGGATAAACATCGCCCATTATAGTCCCACTCGGACTACGGGCCTGTAGTAGCAAGCTAATAATAAGTACTGTGGTTGCATTTTTAGTTTCGAGCGATAATAGAAGAGAGAGAAAAAAAGCAAAATTAGATTTTCTGTTTCAATGCATCCCCATGAGACGAGACAGAATTTCCTTGTAGAGATACCATATCTCTTCCTATAGTGACAGATACGCCTTCCGAGACGAGTTATCAATTTCGCGCCACAGTACCGAAACGAGGCAATCCTCAATTGTATCGTAGGTAACACTAACTCCGTCTACATTCTGACTGAGGAGAATGTATGATTATTACGGAGGTGAGGTTGCAGTACCGCAGGGTAGCAGTATTAATTATTAAATTTCTGCGGAATTTGGAGCATAAACACAAGGACAAACTCAAACTTTAATGAATCAATATTTTAATAAACATGGAATTAAAGAATTTGGTATGTGCCATTGGAATCTTATTGGTTAAAAGAGTGGCAATGAACCAGGCATGATAGTTTCTTATAAACCGTCATGATTGGTTTAGAGATCAAAGCAGATCGATGTATTGCTAGTGTATATTGAAAGAACAAGCATCAGAGAAATTTCCCCTTTTATTTGATGTTCATTTCTAAAGAACCCTTGGTTTTATTAACCTGGGCTTTTACAGTTTGTTCCCCAACCAGCTATTAAGTCTTGGTATTGAGTCTGTTTAGTAAATGGGTGACGAAATTAAATCCAATTATTCTGTACCTCGTCTGATAAATGTAATTCATATTATACATGCGACAAAATCATCAACAAAATGTATGTTAATATCTTTAAGTTTCATTTTGTGTACTCTCATATAATCGGTGCCGTACATGTATTTCGTGGCAGTGGTTGGTAGTTCGATTCCGGCTGCTATTCAGTGGTGCTATTAAGCCGGTTCGTATCAGTTCGCTAGAACTGATTGTTAAAATATTTTGAGTTCGCAACCGTTTGTTATACCCAACCTGACATACACACACACACCCTTCCCCCTCCACACACATGAGATATCAAGAATAATGCTTAGATATCAACAATGAGAACTGAGATCATATGAGTGAAATTGTGAGGGTTATTTATATTTGAAACACCATTATCAGCAATTGTCGATCCATTGATGGGTGAAGGTTTTCCAATTCTTTTGACAACAATCTATATTGGACAACTTGTTTCCAAGATGTTCGCAGTGCAACATAATTTTGTCATATCACCTTCTATTAGGATACTGTGTAAGTCGCTACTAGTCATTTTGTGGTATCTAGTAAAAAAAAAAAAAAAAAGGCTTTTGTCTACCTTGTATGGCTTGTTTCGTTTAATAAGAAAATTACATCTATTTATCTACTTATCCATCTCCTATCTCTCATATATCTATTTATCTATCCATCTAGCTATTAGAGGATATGGTATTAGATGATTTTTAGTTTGACCAACTCATCATCGTAGGACATTTAGAAAGCTATTTCGACTTAAACCTAATGAACTCCAATCCTGAGAACTAGAAGTAACGTCAATGAGATCCAATATGCTGGCCACATATCAGGTACCTTAAGCCTTCATTGGGCTAAGAATTCAGGTGATTTCACTTTCTCCGAACATAATGATAAAAACTTGCGTAAGTGAAATTGACTTCAGTGATCAATACAGATCGATATAGTGCTAGAGTATATTGAAAGAACAAGCATCAGAAAGATTTCACCCTTTTGTTTCGTGTTCATTTCTAAAGACCCTTTGGTTTTATCAACCTGCCCTCTTCCAGTTAGTTCCCCAGCCAGCTATTACGTTGTCCTTCGCCAGACACGATGACATTAGCGACGAAAAGTAGAAAAAAGAAATCTAATACCCTGGAGCATGCTTGGTGACAGTTACTTCAGATAATCTCGTTACCACCTCAAACTCACCGTGGAGTTTCGGATAACGAAATCGTGCTATGTAGCTCCCGCGTGGCCTGTATTACCCTTGGAGACCCAAGTTACCCTTACATTGGTATTGATTAGCCTATCGCTTCGCTGTTGCTGCAAAGTGAAACTCTGAAGAAAGAAAAAAAAAGTTATGGATGCGAAGAAGATAAAAATTGAAGGTCAGTTTGTTACCGATAAAGGAAAAGGAAAGAATTAAATTGAACAAAAGTAGGTTGCCTCGAAATACTATAGAAGTTGCTATACTGAATTTGTTCATGTATTTTCGATTTTCTCTGCTCTAAGATTTATTGATTCTTAATCTATTATGTTGAGTGGAAAAATGCGCCTTCTTCAAAAGCTGTAAACTATTATCCCTATAAAGAAGTGGAGAAAACAAAGATGTATATATTGTTGTCCATTTAAAGCAGATTGACGCTCAAACTTTCTGGTTCACACATGTATCCCTAAGAGTTCAGAATAGACAAGCTTTTAAAGTTAAACTTCATTAAGGCAGTGATGTCTTGATTTGCCATTGTTCCAAAATCGTACTATTTGTGATCTGTAGATTTTGTAGAAACAATGGATTGTGGTTTGAAAAACTATTTCAACTTAAAGCTACTGAACTACCATTTGAAAAGCTAGAAATAACGGCAATGAAAACCGATATACTAACTACACAACTGCCGTAAACCCTCAAGACCAAGAATTTGGCGAACACCGTCCGAACTTTATCAGTAAGAACTTGTGTGTAAATTATATTGATTTCAATTGTCAATACACGATCGACAAAGCACTAGCTAGAACAAGCACAAAAAGCACAAAATTTGATCACTTGCTCAGACCTAAAGACACTCGAATCCATCGTAGAAATATAAGCTACATTGACATATTGATAATTAGACCAAAATCCGGGCTATACGGCGGCCGACTACTTATTTTCTGCGGACGTTCCACTTGGACGTGCTTGACCACCCACCCTACAGCCCGGATTTTGCTAGGGAGCTTTTTTTTTTTCCCCTTTCAACAAATTCCTGTCTGATAGGTAGTGATTTTGATAGTAATGAACAATTGTAGACAGCTGCCATACAGTGGTGGGGAATAAAGGTAAACGTTTTTAATGGTCCAAAGAACATACAATTCGAAATATAAGTCTGTGTTTGAAGACAATTTTGACATTTTTTTCACAAAAGACTTTTGGTATTTTCTTAACATCTCCAAAAACATTCTGAAGTATTCTATTTAATGAAGAAAAAAAAGTATAGAATGTTTCCTAAACTAAACATGCTTCCTTTGGCATTTTCTCAAATAATGTAAACTTGTCTCTTTGTGTTAGTGTGTACTATTGATAATTCTTTTTCTTATTAAAGTTATTTTTAATCAAGAGAAATACAAACTGTATATTTTCAATAAAATGCAGCCGAATATTGGGTATTTATTACTGTTTGTTCGTAAAATGAAATGAAAAATGAAATATTTGAATTTTACGTCCCACGATTATGCTAGCCAGGCTAAAGAAGACGGTGATGATGAGGAATAAATGAAATGGTGGAATGAAGGAAGTGGAAGGAAAAGGGAGAATCTCGAAGAAACCCACTCACACGGTGCTCATCCACCACAAAGTTCACTTGGCGCGAGCTGGGATCGAACCAGGAACCAGATGCACCACTATTTGTTTGTGCCTAATATATAACCTAATATAATTTCAGCAATGCATGATTGATGTTCATATAATAAAAACTCTTATCATTAACAATTCTTAATTTTGATAACAACCATTATTTATAGTAATATTATCATAATAAAATTAGCTTTTCCTGTGTTCTGTTTAATTGTAATTTAACATTAATGTGCTGACTGCACATTACCAGTCATTCATTAAACTTTAATAAAATTATTATATAACGTAAAGAATGTCATGACATTTACATTCATAATTCAAACTTTTTGTTTAGCTAAAAGTTTAACAGCTTATTGGACGGACAGGTAGCTTACCATAACATAATAATATTATAGACTACTTAAGGATCGTCACCCTGTGATACGTAATAATAATCCTCATATTTGTATTATGTTGAAAGGTTGTTCCGAGAAAACTCCTCAATGAGGCTTTTCTAGGAATTCAAAGCTCTCAATTCTGTTGAACGTGCATTTCGTTTCCCAAACAATAATGTACTCGTATTACACAGAAGTTACTTGATGATTTTTCTTTCTCTTTCTTTCTTTCTTTTTTTTTTTTTTTTAAAGCAGATTTTACTCTCTATGTAAGTACTTAAAGAGTGTTGTCTATATTCTATTTAATTTAGAAATGAGCAATCAATCTAAATAAGTTGATAATCACTTGAACCAAAGTTCGATCACCTGAAACAAAATATTTAGGTTTTTTTCACTGTTTTTGATTACAGTTGAGTTCGTTACTGTGAGCTTCCTTATACAATGTTCCAGTGTTCGAAGTGGGAAAAAAAAGCAGAAACGGTATGTTTTATTATGATTTTGACTCAACATACCGGCTATTTAAATATTGTATTGATCACTGAAAATACAGAGACGGTATGTCTTCATTACAGTAAAACCAGAGGTGACATGGCATATCACCGCATACCGTCTCACTTCGATCACTGCAATGTTCAGTATAATTATACTCAAAAGAAAAGAAAAGAATCCCTTAGGAAAGAGCAACCTGTTCCCGGTGAGCATTTGAAGTCAGTAAAACGATTATATCGTCTAACAGTAAGGGATGGTTATACATGCAATTCAATGATTAAAACACAGTACGTTTTTCCCGATTTCTCCATAGCGTTGTCAACAACACAAGAAACGTTGTTTTCACGTTTCTCAAAGTTTGTAGAACACAATACGTTTTTCCCGATTTCTCCATAGTGTTGTCAACAAGACAAGAAACGTTGTTTTCTCATCTCTCAAAGATTGTAGAACACAGTTCGTTTTTTCCGAATTCTCCACAGTGTTGCCGACGAGATAAGAAACATGGCTTTCTCGTCTCTTAAAGTTTGTAGAATACAGTATGTTTGTTTTTTCCCGATTTTTCCATACTGTTTCCAACGAGACAAGAAACATAGTTTCTCTTAAAGTTTGTAGAAGCCTTTTCTCGTCTCTATTCTCGGTAAGCTTTTCTTGTTTTCTTTTGCCAATTTATGTATTTGACTTTTAGAAGTACTCTTGGTAAAATATTGTTCTTCGTAATGAGTAGGGCCCGGATAATTATTTAATTACATATTTTTGTAGGGGTTATATTTTTATACCAAATCAGGGTAATAATGTCATTTGTGACCCATAGTGCCTAAAAACACCCATTTGAAAGTACATATATTTACATATTTTACATTTATGTACATATAATTACATAGTTTACTCATGAGCACATAATTTTACATATTTCTTGGTATTTTCATGTTTTATAGGGATTTTTCGTACAAAAACTCTTCAACAATAGACTTTGAAAAGAAGAAAACACTCACCTCTCTTTGAATTTAAAAGTGCTTGCTTTATTTTTAATTTTTATTTATTTACTTATTTATTTATTGTTTCACTGCGTTTCACCCTTTTAAAGTAGTATTGAAGCGTAGTTTGGCGGATTGGTAGAGAGATTTGGACACAACCTGATTTGATTAGCAATCGTACACTCTCGGTCGCGGTAGTAGCGCTCACATCCTTGCGTGAGATTAATAATTCAATCGAATTACTATCGCGACGCGGCTTTACGATTGCCTATCGTGTTTTTGTCGCAAACTCGCCCCACTAGGGATGCGCACGAGACGAGTCGAGACAGGATTTTCCTGACAAAATTCGAGTCGAGACACGGCTCTTCCAATAGTAAAATATACATTTTTCGAGTCGAGACATCACTTTTACAGCACATTTTCGAGACAAGACAGCCAGAAATCTTGTCTCGTGCGCATCCCTACGCCCCACTAATATTTACCTTCAGCGAAAAATATTAAATCAGATGGGGAAGTTTGCATTCACGCAATTGATAATACTGAACTTTTGATTTACAAAAGTGAAGCGCCTGCCGCCACAACGCATGCCGTAGGGAAAGTGTGAGCTATTTTATTGAATATTTAATCTCCTGTGCTGTCAGCAAATCCTGTTTCCAAGATGTCAAAGGACAAAACCCCGATGTCAATAAGACTTAAGCATTTCACGGAAGAGTTTGAGCATTTTTTCACAGATGGAAAAGTGCTTTATTGCCAGATTTGTGAGAAGGGTGTCTCATGCGCTCAACAAACATTCCCAAGTTGTGTAACACATATCCACATCACGCCATCAGACCCGAGCTTCAAAACCTAAACCACAAAAGCAGTTGCTAGTAACTTAATCTCAAGCTGAAAGTAGTCCAGGGCCACAGAAGTCTCAGTTTTCAAGTGATCTGTGCCGTGCTAAGGTATGTGCTGATACCCCTATTTGGAAACTAAACAATACAGTATTTCGTGAATTTCTGCAACAATACACACACGAAACAGTTCCAGATGAATCTACAATCAGAAAGCATTACGCGCCTGATTTATATGTGGAAACAATGAACTAGATTCGTGGGGAAAACGATGATGGTCCTATTTGGGTGTCAATTGACGAAACAACTGATGTAGAGGGGCGACATGTTGGTAATGTTGTAATAGGTTTGTTGAAAGATAATGAAGTCAGCTAGCCTATCCTGTTAACTAGTGATTTGTTGCCGCGATGCAACCATCAAGCCATTGCAAAACTCTTTAATGATGTTAAGGGACTTTTGTGGCCTGATGATATCAAGCATAACAATATCTTCCTTCTAGTGACTGATGCTGCAGCACCGTACATGTGCAAAGCTACAGAAGCTTTGCAAGTATTGTATCCGAAGCTGTTACATCTAACTTGTCTTGCCCACGCATTTCATCGTGTTGCAAAATTTGTTCGTTCTAGATTTTCACAAGTGGATGCATTAATTTCAAATACAAAGAAGGTATTTTTGAAGGCTCCCATAGAGTTGAGAAATTTAAAGAACTGTTCCCTGAACTACCTCTTCCTCCTCAGCCGGTACTAACTAGGTGGGGAAGCTGGATTGACGCTGTGTGTTACTATGTTACGAACTTTGATGCAGTGAAACAAGTGTTACATTTTGATTCTGAAGATGCATCTTCCATAGAAATAGCATAACGAATGTTTGATGACGGGAAGTTGAAGCATGATATTTCCTACATTCAGAGCAATTGTTTTATGTCTCAGTAGTACTATTTAATCCTTAGAGAAATCATCATCTAGCCTTTCAGACAATCTTAAAATTGTTCGCTCAACAGTTGCTTCTCTGGTAGGTGTGAAAGGATCTGTTGGGGATGCAGTGAATAAGATAACTTTCGTTTTGGAGAAAAATCCAGGCTATAAGACAAGCTATGCTATTAGTGGAGTGTTAAGTGAAGCTAAATCCATGTCGTGGCTATTGAATACGCACCTACTGATTTGTGCAAGTTTAAGTATGCACCAATTAATTCGTGTAATGTTGAACGATCGTTCAGTCAATACAAAGCTCTGTTGCGTGATAACAGGAGAGGTTTTGTGTTTGAAAATTTGAAACACATTTTCGTTCCTTACTGTTACGGAGACCGACTGTTGAAATAGTGAAAAGATTAATTGAGAATGTTTTGTTCTTCACGATATTTTTTACTAAAATGTTTTGAGTGTGTATGTACGGGAAGGTTCTATAACGACAATGGCATAAACAAAGTTTTCGTAAAAATTCCTTCCTAAATAAGGTTAATTAAGATTAATTAGAAATTAGAGAGGTTAGGCTATGTTAGGGTAGGTTACTATCTGTTGTACAGGTAGGCGGACCAGTGTTCTAGAATTCTCCCGTAATGTACAGTTGAACGACCTTTGGATGATTTCTGAAAGGATAAATATGAAGCAAGACTTTGTGTGAAGTGAAACGACCATTTAGTGCATAGAAACTCTTTTATACGCGATAACAAGATAAGTTTTCTGACTGAAAATTTGAAACTCATTCTGTTTCTTAATGTTGCGGAGATCATGCTGGAAAAGTAACAGGTAGTAAACATTGTAATTGAATAAATATTGTATTTACCTCGTCAAATGTAGAAAACGTAATAGAAAATGATGGTATTTTCATTTTACATATTTTGCTCTTTTGGAAGGGTTTTATTACATATTATTGAGATTTTATGTACATATATATGTACATATTTTCATTGTTTTTAGTACATAACTATCCGGGCCCTAGTAATGAGAAACCAAATATCTATGTAGGATAACAATAGGATAATTTACATTAGTAAAGAAAGAAAGATTAGCATTAATAAAGAAAGGCTTAAATCAAAGATAATGTCTAAACAAACATAAAATATAAAAGTAACCAAGAAAGTCCTGTCGCTTTTTGTGGAAGACTGTGTTCAATTGGCCCTCACACCGTGAGTTGAATGCGAATGGAGATAAGGCGAAGATCAGTTGTTGGTGTGGACATATCCAACATACTACCTGGTTATGACAGTTCAAGTTACACCGTGAACTTGTGTAACAACAGAGTTAACATGGGACCTGCACAGAGCGTCATAGGGGCGTGTATGCTGTACAAGTTCAAATTGGGGTCAAACGTCGCTGCAGCAGGGCAGAATATATGCCAGGCCTTTGGTGAGGGTTTCGTGACTACGCGAACAGTGCAGCGGTGGTTTAACAAGTTTAAGGACTGTAACGAAACACTTGAAGACGCACCACGTGCCGGAAGACCAACACATGTACAAAATGAAGATCTACAGGCAGCAATTGAGTCGAACAGTGGCCAGACATGTGAGGAACTGGGATTTCAATTCAATGTGAGTAGAGAAACCATTCGGCAGCACCTCCATCAACTTGGAAAGTACTATAAGTTGGGTCGATGAATCCCACATGCTTTGACACCGAACCAGAAGGCAACGCGAGCAGACACTTGTGTTTCTTTGCTGTCTCGTCTGAGGAAGGAATCATTTTTGGATAGAGTGTTGACATGTGATGAGAAGTGAGTCCTGTTCGAAGCTTTACGGCTCCGTCATCATTTGTTAGCATCCCATGAACCGGATCCAAAACAGCTGAAATCAGTACTGCACCAGAAGAAGGTCCTCCTGTTTGTTTGATGGACTGTTCGCTGCATCGCATATCGTGAACTACTACCAGCTGGTCAGAGCACAATGCAACTACGTACTGCCAGCAGTTGAGCCGTGTTCAAGAAACACTCAAAATTCTGGAACCAGCACTTCCGAATCGCAAAGGCGTTCTCTTGCAACAGAAAATCGCTAAGCCCCACGTGGCTAGGATGAACAGGAACACATTCTCGCCTTGGATGGAAAGCACTGTTGCATCCGCCATACTCCCCATACGTTGCACAGCACGATTATCACCTGTTCTATTCAATGGACAATCACTTACGGGACGCCAGTTCAAATCCCTAGTAGAGATACAAAATGCACGTAATAACTTCTTCGCTTCACGGCTCACTAAGTTCTGCCGCGATGGAATCCATGGCCTTCCAGAACGTTGACTGAAGTCTTTGATGCTGATGGGGACTATTTTTTATCTTCCAGGTACATCCTAGGTGACACATCGATGTTCGAAGATGATAGGTGAAAAAGCGATAGAGCTTTCTTAGTTACCTTTATACATTCACAGCATAGAACTACTAATAACTGATTTTGATATCGGAGTATATTTGAAATGCAAAAACTTCTGATGTATCACAAGTTCAAATAATGTAACAGAAATAAAAGTATATTCATAAAATATTAAGAAAAAATATTCCATTAGAGGAGATATACTACATTACTTATTTCCTTAGCTGAACTTAAATATAACTGAATATCACAGAAATAGTCTAAGTAGTTTTATACAGTTCTAACCATCGGCTAGCTAAGGACACCAAAATCTGATCGACTTACAGCCTTGCATCTCATATTTCAACTTCTGCTTCCGCTGTTACCACGGTAAAAACATGCTTATGGTATTATTCGCTGTGAAAATTTTAAACTTTTTCCACTTTAGAATACGCAAGTGATATGATGAAATCCCGTGTCGGCCCAAGTCCTAACTATGTTCGTAAATTCATTTCAAATGGTTCACCCGTTTTCCTCTGATTATGGGGCTGACAATCTAGAAATTATTTTTATATAGAGTATATTGGGAAAAAATAGAAATTGCCCCTTCTCTCATTGAAAACGTAATTTCTGGCAACGCTGTGGCATGTGCACACTTTTTCTGAAGAAAGAGTTTATATTCCAAATTTAATATCCCTAAAAAAATACATCTAATCTTAAGAGATTTCGAGATATAGCCATCTTATTATAATAATTTCAAAACTACCTTTTGAGTGTGAGCCCAAACCCGAATAAGCATGAGTCCTATTGAGCTTAGCGACCATGATTCCTAGCGAATGCCAGCCCCATCGAAGGGGAAAGAGTTTACATACCCGAAGAAGCGGTAGTCCCATTTAACGTAATAATCTGAGTCCGAGCGAATGAGAGCTTCATTAATAGTAATTAGCTCTAGCCGGAATGAGCGAAAACCCCATTGAGGGTAGTTAGCCTTAGAGAACGTCACCCGAAGAAAGATGTGTGCCTCTGATTTGGAGTTGATCCTTTGACCAATCACCATCTACTTCATGTCGTGCTATCTAGCCGGTCATTGATTAGGGAAGATAATTCTTTCTGAACTTTTATTAGAGACTACATTTTCATGTATATCTTCCAGATTTCATTATGTAATAAGTTTAAGGTTAGTTATGTTCCATCTATTTTTAAAGGTAACTAAGTGCTTTCTCGTACACGTGTCACAACAGTTAATACTTCTTAGTTCACGTCGATACCTATTCTTTTTTTTTTTACCTTCTGCATCTATCCTTTGAGAAGCTCGCATATTGTCTGACGTTTTCCCATGAAGCTTAGTAGAATTTAACGAACGGAATCATTCTTCTGTCGCCGTTTCTCTGTTCGCATTCTCTCTGTATTGAACGATACAACAAATGACTGCTCGTTCATTGATAGAGGCCTGTGGATGCGATATTTTAGGGTGACGGATTGATCCCTCGTCCCTTTTATATTTTGCTCTTCATTGTTTCCCGTAAACAACACTAAATTGAAACCACAGACAAAAGGAATTGTTTAATACAAGATAGTCAATACGGTGGACACAATTGCAGTGTAACTGCTTTTTCTAGAATTTCTGATATTGCTGTTGTGTTTCAATATTGCCAGCAGAATATTTATTGCGGGGGAAGGAGAAGGCAGTAATTGGATTATAGTGTCTATGTATTCTCCGCGAAAATAAATTCCAGCCTATTTTCATAATGTGGTCAGACATGACTCAAAACTTATAGAAAAAGGTGTAGGGTGGGAAGTTTCTTTAAGTCTGTGGTTCAAAACGATTCGCCAAAAACTGGAAAATAGCAAGCTGAAGAAAGGGGGTAAATAAAGAATCAGAATCGCAAATATCAAAATACCCTGTTGGGGTAGGGAAGTTATTTCCTCGTAATCAGAAGATCTCAGGTTCGAGTCTAACAGTCGATCGCCTTGAGCGAGGCTTTCCCCGCAATTTTTTCTCAGATCCACAGGATAAATGTCAAGAGGGTATTTTCAAACATAAGCTTTGATCGGCTTTCTTCCACTTATTTTTCCCCATTGTTATTATGATTGATGATTGTTAATGATTCCAGTGAAAGTTGGCCTCTCTGAAATATTACACAGAGAAAAAAATCGTATATAAAATACTTAAAAACGTAGGTTATATGAGTAAATCCACTAGTTTTTGGACTTAACGTACGGCAGCTTCGTGAGGTTTTGCTTGTGGTGAGGATCCCTAGTCCAATGCGACCTCGGGTTTAGGTAAAGATGCACCCCTAGTCCAATGCGACCTCGGAGCAGGTGTTAGTTAGTTGATCAGCGGTCAGACTGATGCCAGATCCCTCCGTGGTCCCTCTTTTATGTATCCTCCTCAGGTGGCCCGTCCTCCTTCGGATCCTTTCGCATGGTCCGTCTTCTTTCGGTTTCCTTCGGGTCTTTGTGTATCGTCTGCTTCTTGTAAATAATGGCACGAGTTGTCATACATGTGCTTTTGCTGTGATGTGGGGATCCTTACAATATAAATAACGGAAACATCTGAAAATTTGAACTTATAAGATTAACATGGGAATGGACAACTTTTTGTCCTCATACTTCTGATACGGCGTAGACTGGAGTCATAGAGGCCTTTAATGACAGTAAATGGAATATGACACCCTTACACGTGCAGTACCTCACTCAGCTCTGTGAGAGAGCATGGAAGAAGAATTATGCGCCGGATTCATGCCTCAAAATATATGCAATATGCAATTTGACCAACGACAATGGGGCAGGCCAGTGGAGAAGCTGAACTTTATTCCGATGTTCTTTAGACCATGCCCCAACCTCTCCAGCTGTGTGAATGGGCAGAATATTATACTGTAATAAGCTGACATTGCACGGAAGTAACATCTGTGCCAAGCGGTGCGCATGTTCTACTAAGAGCGCAGTGTAATTACAGTTAGTGGCGCGACCGGTAAGCGTCGGCACACTACCCACTGGAAACCAGGAAATTGTGGAGCATAGCAAAACCACATGAATACCCTCTTCAGAACTCTGAAAGCGCCACTGTGTATACACTATGAATAAACATGGTAAGTCTCATGCACATTACCTTCAGTCTATAGGTATCAGAACACATTCAATAAAAGATAGAGAGAAACTTTTCTTGATATGAGTTAATTGTCCTGGAAATACAATAGGTCCTCCTCCTTCCACTTCCCGTTCAAACTGAAAGTAGTAGAAATATGTCATTTTAGGTTTTCGGCATTGATCACTGTAAACTGAAAACTGTAAAAGATAACACGAGAAATATTTTCTTTTTCTTTTTTTCACATGATCTCAGTGTCCCAGAATAGGTTTATTCTTCACCCTTCACCGTAGTAAAACTAGGAGTGATAGAACTTACTACTACTTCCGGTTTCAATATTGATATCCATTGAGCAAGAACGATAACTGGTGAAGAAAAAGGTTTGGAATATGGGCTTAGCACACTATCGCCGACCCACTGTTGAAACTAGAGATGGCCAAAATTTTCCGGAATCGGAAATTTCACTTTCTGGATGTAGGATAAATTCCAGAATTCAAGAAAAATCCAGACTTTTTCCGAATTCCGGATTTTTTTATTTTACTTTCCGGATTCCGGACAGTAAAAATTCCGAAATTGGCCATCCCTAGTTGAAACCCTAAGTGATTGGCATATTATTTCCGGGTAAAACATCGAATTTCCATAATGTCGAAACTTACTATTGCTACACAGTGTAAAACGAAATCCTCTTGCGGGAAGCACGGTGACTCGGTGCTAGAGCACTTACTCTTGGTGCATGGGGTCCCTCATTCGATCCCCAGCCAAGCAAGTTTGTGGAAAACAATATCGTATCAGTGGGTTTCCTCTGAGGAACTTCCGTTTCCCCTCACTTTTTCATCCCATCATTATTCACTTACTTTAATCACCGTCTCATTTAGCCCAAAGGGCATAATCGCGAGGCCTTAAGCGGAAAAGTTTCATTTCATTTCAAATCTTCCTGGTATGAACTTTAAATCTCAAGTTTTGAAAACAATCCAAAATTGGAGATTAATTATATATTTTAATATCTTCTACTAATAGTGGCCTTGTGTGGCGTAGTCAATAACACTCTCGATCGGCCCCGGGTTCGATTTCTGGTGGGGATACTTGGTCGAAAAACTGTAAAGTCTTTCTCAAGCAGCCATCTTGGGTGAGATTTTCCTCATTCATACCAGACAAATACCGGGATGGTACCTAACATATAGGTCCCAGGTCCCTCCCTTCCTTTTCCAATCCTTTCTTCCTTCCTTTCTCTCTGATAGAGTGATCGTCGAGGGACGTCATCCCTCATACATGACTACTTAATATAGCCATGGATGCCGAAAACCCGGAAATCTAATTCCTATTTCCCTGTTCTATAACCAAATGGGTCGAAAGTGTGTTATCACAGTTGGAAATGGAAGTATTGAGTGCTAAAGTTTATAATCTCTACTCCTAAAGGCAGTAAACCATGATCCGAAGAGGAACACCAAAGACTACTTGGTAATTGCTACTGGCTTGCACTATGCTCTATGCCCTATGCCACTATGCCCTTGCACTTGTTCCAGAATTTGATGGCCAGTAAAGACAATGAACTTGACTCTGTATAGTAAGGAAATTGAGAATCAGCACCGAGACTACAAGCAAAACCCGAACTGAACTTTCAAATAGGAGGCTATAATGATAAGCATTCAATAGCAAGAGTATTATCGTAAGAGATTGTGAAGTCCAATCTGCAGGTCTGAAATAACGGCTACTTGAGCAGATGCAGTCGATCACAAATGCGTCTCTTAAAACAAATAAGACAAACCTTCCAAAGTTCTTCACGGGCTACAAACACCACGAGGAATTCTTTCCCTATACAGGACAAGCTAATCTTTTCCACCAAGTTTGCATAGCGACTTATGAACGAACACTTTTGCTAAACATTAAAACATTGAAAAACAAGAGACAAATTACCATCACTTTTCCATGGTAAAGTCTTCTCTCATTTGCAACTGTTAAGAACTACTTTTTTCTCTTTTTAGTTTCCGAAAAAGAATTATTAGCAAGTTCCAATCTTTTCATGGTTATGTTTACATTACTAATCCTGCACCTCTAAAGAAGCTGTAATTGCCAGGGCAAGGAGATTTTTTTTTAAATATACTCTTTTCGCCCAAGTCCTTTCTCCCTTTATTCTGCCGCAACCCTACCAGGTCAGCTTTCGAGGGGACTAAAGCAAATTTACCTTACTTTGCATACATACTCTCGCGTTACCGTACCAACCGTTCACTCCCCAAAAGTTCGAACTTCAGGCTTTTCCCCTTATAAGCTAAGTTAAACATGCATTTTCCAAAGTTAACTGGTACTAACTATAAAAGTGATGTGTAATTTAGAAATAGTTATTGCAAAGCAGGAAAAATAAGGCAGAAGAATACGTTTTGGTTAAGGGTTGGAGTAACGGAGGGGATTTTGCCCAATTAGATGTTACGAATGGAGAAGGGGGATTTGATCGGAAGCTCTTAATAAAAGGAGCTCTGTATAGGATTAGTGCATTTGTGATGTAGGGATGAAAATTGGAAGGAATGAGACAGGGAGATGAAACACCAGAAAATAGAGGGTGGTTTGCTCAGAGAAGGCTTTTGTTACAAAAAGACAATAACTTGGAGGAAGACACTGAAGCATAAAAGAGGTTTGGTTTCGAGAGGAGGAACAATCCATAAAATTGATAGATACTTTTCCTCAGTGTTCTAATATCCTACTAATATAATATGTCCACATATTTTCGTGTTAATAGCTAATATTACGAATATTTTACACACGATATCTGAAATTAATTTTCTAAGATCTTCGAGTTGGTCAGAAACCGATCTCAATAAAATTTATATCAAACTTTTGTGCATATTTTATGCAACACATATTGAGTTTTGAACACCTTAAAACACCGAAGATTTTTTCTTTTTAATTTAAGTTTTTCAACCTATGCCACGCCTGAGCTCATTCAACTGCAAAGTCCGAAAAACATATACCAACTGATAGGGCTAAATATACTTTGCACAATTTCATGCACCACTTCCCAAGTTTTATGTACCTCAAATAACAGTGATATAACCACTTGAAAATAGTATTTATGCCAGACACTTTAATTCTCATAAGAAAGTTTACGGCAATATTTATACTAATCCTTAACATTCATTTTGCGCAATTTTGTGCACTCCTTCCTGAGTTTTGCGGACGTCAGATATCAAAAGCATATAGCCCCTTTGAAAGTAGGGCGTACGTCAAGCACTGGAGTTCGCGTAACACTGTCTACAGTAATACTTTCATCAATTGTACGCATTTGTTTTGTGCACCACCTCCTGAGTTTTGTACACTTCAGATAACCGAGATATAGCCAATAGAAAACAGTACGTATCCCAGTTACCAGGGTGCGTACAACACAGAGCAAAGCAATTGATGTCAAATATTAGCATTCATTTTGTGGAATTTTGTGCAACATTGACCATGTTTTGTCCACCTTAGATAACCGAGATATAGTCTCTTAAAAATAGTGCTTCACTGTGCACTTGAGTTCGTATAACACTGTTTACGTTAATAGTTTTTATCTAGCATTCACTTTCTGAATTTTCGTGCACTATCTACAGAGTTTCATGCACCTCAGATAACGCAGTTAAAGCTACTTCAAAATAGTGCGTGTCAAAATCATCCGAGTGGGTAGAATGCCTTCGAAAGCAATATTGTTTTGTCAAACATTAGTACTCATTTTCCTGAGTTTTGTACACCATCTCCAGAGTTTTGTGACACTCAGTGTCTAATGCAAATAAAACCCTTTGAAAGTAGTGCATTATGAAAATAGTTTCATCAATAGTTCGTACCCATTTTCTTGAGTTCTGTTCACCACATCCTGAGCTTTGTGCACCTCAAATAAGAGAAATTCAGAAGTGCTGGCTCCAGAGTTCTAAATTTTTCTTGAACACGGTTCAACTGCTGACAGTACACAGTTGCGTTGATGCTCTGGCCAGCTGGTAGCAATTCCCAATGCACGATGCAACGATAAATTCACAAAACACATAGGAGGACCTTCTTCTGGTCTGGAGGAGTACTGGTTTCTGCTGTTTTGGAACCGGTCCGCTGCACGTCCGCGTAGTCACGACACTCTCACCAAGGGCCTTTCATATATACCGCCTCGCTGCAGCGGCGCTTGACCCTAGTTTAAACTCGTACAGCATACACGTCCTTATGACGCTCTGTGGAAGTCACATTTTCGCTCTGTCCTTATGCAAATTCACGGTATAAGTGAACTGCCACTACCAGCTAGTATGTTGGGTATACCCACAGCAACAACTGATCTTCGCCTTATCTTCATTCGCATTCAACTCACAGGTACAAGTGAATACAGACCTCCACAAAAAGTGACAGAACTTTTTTGGTTACCTTTATAAATAACGCGTATCGTAACTGCCCTAGGGTGTATTATGATGACATAGGCGGTTTGTTATGCCTGATCAGTATTGGAGGTTTTTATTTTTGTGGAGGTTTTATAGCATCTTCTGAGTTTTGTGCAGCCTGAACAAGAAAGGTATAGTTTATTGAAAATAGTATGTATCCAAACCATCTTAGTGTGTGTAAGTCGCAGCACTGCAATCGTTATGTAAAGCTTCAGAACATATTTCGTGCATTTCTCTCATAAGTTACTGATAGCACACTGAGAAAAGTGTGTACAACTTTTTCACAATATGGACATAAAGATTATAACCGATTATTACGTCAAACGTTTTAAAGAAACATTGCTTATTTTTAGGCTTCCAAACTATGACATATGTAAGTGAATGACGTCTTATAGAACGGATATGTCCTTATGTCAGCCAGTATCAGAGCAAAAACGATAGAATATGTCGATAATCGTTCTCTGTAATCTATTCAGCTTCCCAAGAATAGGTGCTATCTCCTCCATTAATCCTCTATTCACACCAGAAGTGGTATAAAATCGACCATGTTTGGTTTTAACTTATACCACAGAATAAAAACGGTAGTGTATTGCGTCAAACTGTTGGTAGGAATCAATTCAAAGAATAATATTTAAGACACAGCAAGAAATTGTTTCTGATGTGGATTCAGCATCAGATTAAAAGGTTTCATCTTTAACTATTCATCTGTTGCAGCCTGTTTCAGTACTGAATTTGCATATTTTAGGAGTCTAACGTACTTTGTCAATTGTGTATGTATAGTCCAAATAACCAAATTTAATATGCCTATCTTTGAGAGATTCGGATATGTGTTGATTTTAATATAATAATTGTCACGTCTATTTCCTCCTTCTCCGTCGAATTTTCGAAAGTCTTCCATTGTGGTATCTTATGTACTAAATCTTATGTAGTGTGCAAGTTTCTGGCTTAAGTGATGTGGTAGCCTTGTGTTGATTTGCCCAGTCAGTTACTCACTCACTCATTTAGTACGTTATTAGAATCGCACAGTGAGACTTACTTGATTGTGTTGTTAGTATGGTCCGTTACTCTGCACGATAACTCTTGAACAGATGCGATTTTTTTTAATTCTCTTTCTTTGCAATAGTTAGCTAGATCAATTATCTCAGACGAGTCAATTAACGGAGTCAATCTATTAAAAACTTAAAGTGTAACAGTAGCTATATAAAGCTAATTTTCCATGCATGAAAGCAAATTTTTATATTTTATTTTATTTTTTGCAATAGATAACTAGAGCGACGTATTAGTGGATAACCGCTACTTTAACGGTGGCTATCTACAGCCCAAAAATCCCATACATTTACGCGTAAGCAAATTTTTGAATTTTGTTTTTCTCAATAGATAGCTAGATCGATTACCTCGATCGAGTTCGTTAACGGATGCAATCCGTTAACAACTTATCGGGTAACGGCGACTTTAACGGTGACATTTTATATCCTATATTCCATACATATAAGCGAAGTTTTGAAATCTGTTTACTGCAATAATTAGCTAGAGCAACAATTTCGGCCAAGTTTGCTACCAGAGTCTATCAGTTAATATCATAACGGTTTATATATAAGGATATGGATACTTTAACGGTGGTAATGAATATCCCATACATTTATTTCGCGAGATCCTCTCTGCTGTCTTTACCAGAATTTATATTATAGAAATAATTCATAATAATAATAATAATAATAATAATAATAATAATAATAATAATAATAATAATAATAATAATAATAATAATAATAATAATAATTATTATTATTATTATTATTATTATTATTATTATTATTATTATTATTATTATTATTATTATTATTATTATTCACTTAGAAAAGGAAATGCTCATTTGTCCACTTCTTATGTTATATTACGAGTACTTTGGCAGAGGAGGATCTAGAAATTAAAACTTGAGTGTGGGGCCAGCCAGAACCAAGACTGTGATAAGTATATCATGAGTTTACTATAAACTTTTAAACATATATAAATACTACCTTAAATGTATTGCTGTCACTTAAAACGCTGAGGGAACTTGGGCTCCTCTGGTCCCGGGGTAGATCCGCCACTGTACTTTGGTCGCAGCGAGTTTCACGTGAAGAAATGAGGGAGTAAAAAGGGAAAGTTAACCCCAAGTTGAAAATTTGCAAATATTCATGAAGTGCTACCAATAGAGTATAGACAACATATTTACAGTGCTGTTCAAAAAATACTGGCCACCCATTTCTCTTGAAAAGCTATACATATTTATATATAAAAAATAGATCTGAATCAAGCAAGTGGAAACGTATTAGCCAACTGAGATTTTTTAAAGGCCAAAGTATAATAATGATTCAGAAATTAAGACCTTTAAAACACAGTTGCTTTGTTCAAAGATAATGGGGTAAGAAAAATAATAAATGCAATCACATTATATAAGTTTCCGCATATTCAAAATGCATTAGAATAAAAAAGAAAGTAATTTTACATTATTACTTTCGTGTCAAAAAATATACAGGGTCGCCCAAAAGTAGGTATACAGTCCCTTACTAATCAACTCATTGTCTTTTTTATAATTTCTTATTGTTATCTATCAGTCAGACTTAGTTTCTTTATTATTTGTTCTTTAGTGTCTTTTTACTTATATCTTAAACTCAGAACAGCTGAAGTAAATAAACCTGTAAGCTAGAATGTTATACTTGATCAATACAGAAGTGTATACCTACTTTTGGGCCACCTTCTACAACCTTGATACAATATTGTACTATGTGTACATATAATTATCTGAATCTTTCCAAACATCCTCGTTGCTTGGAGGATATCTGTCAGAGAAATGAATTTGGCCCAAAAAATGTATATAATATATGATTAACTTAAAAGTTTAGAAAAATGTTCAACGACAATTTTTTGCATCTCATTTGTCAGTAGTTTGGTGTACTTTTATCATAATACTGTATTTTTCACAGTGGCGTACTTTCGAATATTCAGGAAATATTACAATTCTCATGTTATCACTTTTTTCATGTTATTGAATAGGTAAGCATATTTTATACATATTTCTCGCTAAAAATTGTAGCTACTTATTCGGATGTAGATTATTAAATTGGAAATTCTAATTTATTTAGATTAAATAGAGGTGTCGGAGCGTCTGTTTTATATCCGGTGTTACGCATATCGACTGGATTGAAGTGTTAGACTGATGATTTTGAGTTCGAGTCCACTTAAGGAACATGGGTTTCTAGGTGTCTTCGATCTTTCTGTGTCCATGTCTGCCTCGAATCTGTTAGAATTTCAATGAAAAATAAAAGTTGGAGAATAAACCAAAGTATATTGGGTTGTAAATTAAAAAAAAAAATGGTACAGCCCTCACTTTCAAAAGGAGAGGTTTCTGTTTCAATCTCAGACCACATAAACTTGTGGAGGATAGACGTCATGTCAGCGAATTTTCTCTGGGTTCTTCCATTTCCTTCCACTTCTTTATTCGTTTTCTTCCATAATAATTCATTTTCACTGCTCATATGTATTCTCTGTTCTAAAGGACATAAGTGTAGGACATTAAATTGAGATTTTTTAATTTCATTTTTATTAGGCTCCAGCATTAGATACCAGAGATCATTGATACCATGTAACGCCAGGATATGACCCAATGACAGAAAACTTCTCAAATGAATTTCATTCTCTTAAATCTTTAGATCGAATTTTGGGACGCACAAATGAAAGGATGGCTCTTACTTGCTGAAAATAATTGGCGGTCTGAGAAAGAAAAGAGGCTTCAAATGAATAGACCAAAGGGAGAAAAAAGAGATGAGGGATCAAGTTCAATCTTAATTTTAAATTTAAATCGCACTTTAGATCAGCTGTGACATTTCTTTCGTAATCCTTTTATTGATTAGGTTTTCGTGTCCAAGTCCCCTGAGCTATTACTGCATCCCTACATTTCCCACTTGAAGTTCAAGGGTTCTTTATCCCCGTCCAGCTTCGATTAAACCTTTACTTCCGGTTCAGTACGTTTATACTTCTACATGCTTCAGTGCGATCCGCCAGTGCCAAACATCACCCATTTGTTTTCTCTGGAAATGAGAATCTTTTTTTTTCTTTTCCTGTACCCACAAATACGTTGCACCGACTTCCCCTACTGGTACACATATGTTCTTGTACTGGTTGCACTCTGATCAACGAGAAATCGGTTATGCAAACAACTGACGCGTGACCTATAACCACACCTGCCGCGTTTCTCCCCCTTTTACTTCATTCAGAAGAGCAGTGGATTGGATTGGAGAGTCTCTTTTTGGCTTTTCTGAATATTCTAGAAGCTCAGAGAAAAGTGGTGGAACTATTTCTGAAAATGAAACATTAATTGAGACTAACATTTCTTCCAATGCAAAACTGTAGTTACTTTACTTTTGAAAGTTTGTAATACCAATAGTTATCAAGTTGAAAATCGTGCAGTACAGTCGAGTCAAAAATAAGCTACTTACAATCCTTTTCTTGGTAACAGTTTTATGAAATCTTCCTAAGGTTCTTGCTTGAAGTTAATCATAAGTTCATATTGGCTAAACTGAAATATAATCTTTCTAATTTTACTATTTAAAAAGTTTTAATTCTACCTGTTGCTTAGACAGTAACTTAGGACCCTGTTCCTGTTTCCGAGACTCTTGCCATATACAAAGGAGTGCCCCAGGGATCTATTTTGGATCTATTGTTATTTACATTCTCTACTAAAGACCTTGTAACTATTATTATGATCCAAGATTAGTAATAATAATCTTTCCTGAAGACAAAAATGTTGGTTACAACTCTGAGTAAATATTCTTAGCATAAATTCATAGAACTACATATAGTTAAGTAATGTTGAGTTCTTTTTAAATTGAGTTAAATAAAATGCTATAAGTTTTAAGCAAACGGTATTCAAAAGGTAATAAAATAATGCTATCACATTATCGTTTAAGTTGATTTAAAATGTCACACCATGGGAGAACTGTGTAAATTCTTACAATTTTAGGTGAATTTTAAGAGTTTTGATTGCAGAAATAGGCATTTCTTGACTATTGTAAGCAAGGACGGATCCAAGGGGGGGCTAAGGGGATATAGCCCCCTCTTGACGCTCAAGTCTACACTGGATAAAATGGACTTCAATCCTGCTTTACACTGCATAAAATGGCAAAATATGGTTTAGCCCCTCCCTTGATCATATCCTGGATCCACCACTGATTGTAAGTCTTCCTGTTGCTAAAGAAAGATCGTTCTTTATTGACTTACTTACTTTGTAAAAGTAAGTACATATTTCTAAGTGCATCAATATTCTAATCAGTATTCTAAGTACACATTTCATTTGCAATAAGGCTAATAAATCACCTCAGATGTCATTTCTTTCCTTCAAATAAACGTTTTAACAAGTTCTAAATATCAATCAGAAGTCGAAGCATCAGCTATGATGCCCCATATACGTAATATAAAATAGGTGCGGTAATAATTGTCGTTTTTGTTAGTCTGAAATTTGATGCTAGTGTGGGACGTAGCATGACTTATTTTTTTTTACGAAAAGATTCTTCTTTTTCTTTTCCATCCCCCCAAATTTTTTGTGAGAAGGTGGCAAACCTAATGGTGACATTTTGGTAACAGATAATCATGATTATTTTTTCTCCTAACCCACCAATAAGCTTTTGAGTAAAACTAACAATTCTTACAGTGAGAAAAAAAAGTATGTGGCATACGTAAAAGCGTTGGTTACATGTGTAAAGCCTGTAGATTTGAAGTTAACGTACAGCAAACGTATAACTGAAAAAGTATATATTATACGTACTTTCCGTATAAGTGTTCTGAATAAGCGTACTTTCCCTACGCACGAAAGGACTGTATATAGGCGGTCAGGATATCACATACAGATGGACGTATGTAACATACAGCTGACGTAGTAACATATGTATATGTATGTAATATATGGAAGGTTGTTAGTTGTCATATATCCTGCAACAGCGTGATGTAACATCTAAGCGGGGAAAGTATGTAGCATGTGGATAACGTATGCTCCGTACTGATTTCCGTAATAAACATAAGGATTCTGCATATCTGTAAAATATACCGTTGTCCGGATAACAGATTTATTCGGATATATATATATATATATATATATATATATATATATATATATATATATATATATATATATGTGTGTGTGTGTGTGTGTGTGTGTGTGTGTGTGTGTGTGTGTGTCACTATAGAAATATTATAACTGACACTTCCGCATTTTAAAATATATTCTCACACTTCCTAATTCATCATTTTACATGCATTTACGATATTGTTATTACACATGATGTTAATGCAGGCATTTGAAGAATGTAGAGCATATATAACAATGTATGTCGTCCTGGTCCCCTGCATCCAGGACAACCAACGAAATCACATTAATTGTGCTCAGTTTGTTTTAATTTGTTCCAGACCCACAGAATTTTTCTGCTCCTATTCTTTTCAAAGAAATTTGACAATTAAATGTGGAGGGTGCCAGAATAGAGTCGTCCTGCCTATTACCCCTCCCACAATCTTCAGATCAGAGATTTTCCTGATAAAAGGAAGGCCAGAACAAATCATGTTACATAAATAGAACAAATTGAGCACCAAATGAATTAATATAATTTCGTTCGTGATGCTGGATGTGGCTGGAATGATTGGACAACACATGACCCTTTGTATACAGATTGACCCAAAAGTAAGTATACAGACCAGCATTGATCAAGTATGACCTTTTAATTTATTAAGATAATGAATTTATTTGCTTCGGTGTGTTCCGAGCTTAAGGCATAGTTAAAAAGAAATTAAGAATGGACAATGAAGAAAGTAAGTAAATACCTGTATAAATAACAATAAGTAAATGATATAAAATATCATGAGCCGATCAGTACGGACTATACCTACTATTGGGCCACTCTGTATAATATTTGCTGAAGAAATCACACTTTTTAAAACTTCAAGAAAAAATACCAGTACTGGGTACCGTTGCGAACCGCTAGTAAAAAAGCTCTACTTATATTACAAAATAAATAAATAGGATCTAAAAGACCACCACACTAAACGTTATCGCACTCACTTCTCAAATTGCAGCATATCATGATGCACTTATTTCGGAAGCATTTATTTACAAAATACTTTAAAAATCCAATTTCGGGGGAAAATTATTCCTAAGAAAACTCACCCTCGAGAGCAAACTATCCTTTGTTGATTTCATATAATAAACTATTTACACCATACTGTAGACTGGGTAAAAAATATTTACTTATGAAATATGAACAAAATTGGCTTAACAGTTTCTGAGAAAAATCTTTAAAAAAGGAAGACAAACTAAATCCCAAGAATAAAATTACGCTTAGTGAACTTTCTCATAAAAAAATATTTATGTCGTATTGAAGGATTAGTAAAAAAGTATTTATAAAACGAGAACAAAATCAACTAAACAGTTTTGCGGGAAAATATACGAAAGATATCACTCCAAGTGTGAACTACCCTTTGTGGACATTTTTCAAGCAAAATGAAGGATTATTAATGGAATTTATATTTATGGAACAAAAACAATGTCAACTAAAACGTTTTGCAGAAAAATGTGAAATAGATACAACCTCGAGTATGAACTATTCCTTGTTGACTTTTTCATGTAAAATTAAATATGCCGTATTCAAGGATTGTTTATATATGAAGCATTGGACTGTATGGTTCAGAGACTTGGACATTACAAGTTAAGGTGGATCACCTCCCGGAAGTCTGTACGTATTTTAGCTCATTCCCTTAACTACTGCACGATGAAACGTTACATATTATAAATATTGTACTATAAGTTAAAGTCATGTTTCTGCTACAACACAAGACAATTGTTCATTTGGTTATGTATTCTGATATCGAAAAAGGTAACAAATAATAGAAAATACTTGATTTGTTTTACAATGAGCACACAAGATGGCACTTGCTATTAGATCTTACTAGAAGTGCTCAGTTTTATGAAATGTTTATTTGTATCTGTAAAGTATTTCAAAGTAACGATCTTATTACGAAATAGATATATTGTTTGACCCTTTTTCGTGCTATGTTTCACATTTTATTTGAATGTTAATTTACATTTAAGGAAATAGATTTTGATTTAAAAAAAAAAAACTTGCGCAGAACGCTATAAAGCGTTGTTGCCAAATTTGTACGTTTGCTGTGGTAGTCACAATCTGAAAATTCCTGGATTTTAGCGTTGCAGTTCGAGAAGCGGAACTTAGTTGTCAATTGCGGTAAGGGTCGAAAATTAATTTCTCCAGTGAGTATCCAAGCAGAATTCCATGATTACTTCCTTTATTATCTGACACCAGTAAACACTCGTCACTATCTGCCAATACCACACTATTCAAGCAGCGTTTAGCATAGCATCGAGAACACCTAGAGATTCACCTTAAAGAAGAAATATTTAGAGAGCTTCGAAATGGAGAAGATAAAACGGACAGAAAGAGCAACAAACGACGTTGTTTTAAAACGAATAGGGAGAAGAGTACACTTCTATCCAGCATTCTTCTTAGGAAGGGTCATTGGATTGGACACATCTTGCGAAGAAATTGTCTCCTTCATACAACCATAGAAGGAAAGATGGAAGGAAAGCGAGGAATAGGAAGAAGAACACAACTGATCAATGATTTGAAAAATAGGAGGAAAATATTCAGAATTAAAAGAAAAAGTTGAAGATCGAGAAGCATGGAAGAAACATTTCCAAGCCCAATTCTAAAATTGAAAAAATAAAAGTACAAAAGACATTAGTCCCAGTACCTGCCAAAGGGCGGAATACTTAACAATTACATAGTCAATGAAACGTGTAAATTCGTTACTTTCTTGGAATTTCACTTTCTTGATGATCAACTACTTTCTTCTCTTTCATCGTCGCTCTAAGTTAAAAAAAAAAAAAGAAAAATGCCATATACGTAAAACAAAAGCAAAATGTCCACATTTACTTTTTATTCATTAATTACACATTTTTGTTTCATTAAAACCCAGACATTGTTGAAAGAAGAAAGAAAGAAATACAAATGTTTAACTTTAAAGTTGATGAACCGAAGAGAAGAAGAACTAGAGACAAGTATGAATTAATTAGTTGTTGGTTCGCCTATACTTTCCTGGAAGTTGCTTTCAAATTATTTCATTGTTTGAACAGTAATTAATTATGTGTGCAGGAAAATAACCAAAAGGGACACACCAATTGTGTTCCTTAATTGAAATCATGAATGAAATAAGTTTATTTTTACTTCACTGTCTATGTAGGTAATATTAACGCAATTAGTTTGTTAATTACTAAACAAACAGTGAATTCCCGTTGTTTTATAATTTACGCTTGATAGGTTCTCACTTCAGTATATATATATATATATATATATATATATATATATATATATATATATATATACGTGTCTCACTACTATGATGTTGACCAATATACATACTATACATTGGGTTTTTGTACTCATATTGTATTTTTATGATGTGCATGTATATCCGGATATATTATTATTATTATTATTATTATTATTATTATTATTATTATTATTATTATTATTATTGTCGAAGATATTTGAATTGAACTAATTGTACATAAACATATATATTTTAATTTAAGAAATGAGTTTCAACATGGTTTTTATAAGGGCAAGTCAATTGCAACAAATCTAATTTATTTTACAGCCTTTATCTATCACGCACTGAAAAGTAAATTGCAAGTCGATATAATATGTATAGATATTTCAAAAGCTTTTGATTCTGTTAGTCATAAGTATCTCATTAGGAAGTTATCAAATATTGGTTTTGTCACCTTTGTACATTCGCTGGTTTGAAAGCTATGTCAAAAATAACATACAAAGTTAAAACTGGATCTGTACATTCCAGGGTGGGCTATGTAAAAATGTAATTCCGCAAGGGTCGGCTTTGGGCCCCCCTGTTATTTTCTTTATTTTTAAATGATCTTGCAGAAAAAGTCATCAAATACTCTAAAATTCTGCTATATGTTGACAATGTGAAGTTGTTCAGATTAGTCAACAATGAGTTTGATAATTATTTACTGCAACAAGACTTATATGCAGTAAACATGTGGTGTAGAAACAATTTTCTAAAAGTTAATTATAAGAAAAAACAAAATTTATGGCATACACCAATAAAACTCAATATTATGTCAGTAAATATGAGGTCAATGGTGTATGAATAGAGAGAGTAAGCATTATTAAAGACCTAGGTATCATATTTGACGGTCAGTTAAAGTTTTCTTATCATATAAATTTTATTGTACAAGATACCAAAAGGATAATAGGTTTCATGTTTAAACAGTGGCCTGTATTTCAAAGTGGTAAAACATACGTATATTTATATAAATTACTTGTAAGACCAAAAGTAGAAGTGGTAATTAGTACAGCACTTCTAAAACCTAGACAAACGAGATAGAATCTGTGCAAAAATGTTTTATTTGACTGCTATGTTTTAAAATGAAAATGAGTTACTATTTACATAGCTATTAATATTGGAATGATTATGGGAGTTTGGAAATTCTTGTGAATACAAGAAAAACTGTCGACAAAGTATGCATGCAAAAAATACTAAATAACGTTTATATAAGTGAATATTGTTTACAAAATATAGATTTTAAAGTATCCAATCATAGCACAAGAAATAGCACGATTTTAGTTCCTCTGAATTGGAAATGTAAAATTTTAAAAAGATTGACAGATTCTTTAAGCTCATTTTAAACTTACAGTTTTAAGCAAGTGAAACATTTTTGCGATCTGACTGATAGTCTTTAACCAATGACGTTTAGAAACATTAAGCGAAATGTAATTTTAAAACTGCTGTTTTTACCTTGTCGTTGTTTTAGATAGATGGAGAACTTGATAATTTTACAGCGTTGACAAGGATTTTTTTCTGTTTAACTAACTTTTATTTACATTGTGTTTTATATTAGTACTCTTCTTTTTATTGTTTTTTTATTTATTATTATTATTATTATTATTATTATTATTATTATTATTATTATTATTATTATTATTATTATTATTATTATTATTATTAGTAGTAGTAGTAGTAGTAGTAGTAGTAGCAGTAGTAGTAGTAGTAGTAGTAAGTACTCTGCCTTTTGGAATGTCCTGGGACTAATGAGACTTTAACTTCCAATATTTTTTCTATTCTTCTAATCATCGATTAGCTGTGTTCTTCCTATTCCTCACTTTCCTTCCATCTTCCGTCCTATAACGTATAAAGAAGACAATTTCTTCGCAAGATATATCCAATCCAATTTGCCTTCTTACGACGTTGGCTAAAAGCGTCCCTTTCTCTCCTATACGTTTTAAAACATCTTCGTTTGTCACTCTCTTTGTACATATCGTCTGCTTCTTCCTTCAACACATTTCGAAGATTTCTAAATTATTTCTTCTCCAACTTACGTAATGTCCAAGCCTCTGAACTATACAGTCCAATACTCGGTATATAGCACTTGACCAATTTGCTGATAACTGCCTAAGTATTTTTTTTCTTTTCTATTGCTTAAGTATATTGACTAGCCTTTCGATTTCTACTTACACATTCGGAACGCCTCTCCTTGTCCAGAAATTTTAAGATTTTTTAACTTAAAGTTCTTACTGCAGGAGAGGAGTTCCGAATTATTTTGCTCTTCTTAAAAGTAAGCTTAGTTTACTGAAGGGTGCAATCTCAAAAATATCAATTTCGTCTATATTTCATACATCAATATATCAATAATAATTCTATAGTATAGCATAAGTCATTTTCCTGAGAAAATTAAGAATCTAACTTACTCTTGAAGTGAGTTTCATATGGATAAAGTTTTCCGAAACCTTTTTTTTTTTTTTAATCTATATAAATAAAAATAAGTGACTATGTTTATGACTTAATAACTCTTGAACTACACGACCGATCTCGATCAAATTTTTAACATAGATGAAATTCGGGCATGGGATAGTTTTTATCATTTCACTTTTAAGGTGTAACTTGGATATATATAGTAGTATAGTAGTAGTAGTATATATATATATATATATATATATATATATATATATATATCCAGGGTGTTTATGAACTATGGATCTATAATTCATGTGGACCTATGGCAAAAAGTGCATCGTTTCAGAGCTAGGGCTGTCCAAAATTGCGAAAAAGCTAAATTTCAATAGGCCTCTTTCGAATTCCAGAAACTGTGAATTATGGTTCTTATCAGCGTAAAGGAAGCCAAGCATTTGCAATCCAAAAGTGCATATTTCATCAATTGTCGATAGGTGTAGAGGGTATTACCTATAGGGTGTAATTCTCAGATATGCTTTCAAAAGAGTTTTCAGATATATCCTGATTTCAAGAAGGGTCCAAAGTAGGCAGGAGGCAAACCTTCACAACAATGGACATCTTGAGATGAACAGTGGCTGGGAGTCGCTGAGATGAACAGTGGCACTTTCGATACCGCTTAAATCCAAATTCAGCCCCCGTTAGTACTCATAAAGGAGGACAGTGGCATGTAAAAATAATTGTAAATGACCGATATTAGTGTCGAATTCATAGTTTTTGGTGTCCCTAAATTGACTGATGACAGTTTTGGTGTCCTTTTTGCTCAAAACGGAACATTCTCCCGTGCGAAGAACCGACATTCTGCTAGTAGACCCCCGATATATATATACAAAGCTGAATTCGAGCTTGTATATTGTTCTTTCTACGACAAAACGGTTGAACCGTTTAAAATGAATTTCTGAACATAGTTAGCACTTCGATCCACATAAAGATTTCATCATTCCACTTTGATAGGGTATAATCATTTACCCATAAGCTGAGATAATTGATCATGAATGTGTCCATTGCAATAAAATGGTGTCAATTTTTCTCGTTGTTGTGGCAGGGCACCAGCATTGTAAAAAAAAAAAAAAAAAAAAAAAAAAAGCCACGCACTTTGATGAGATTTTTCATCACTGTGCTATTGCCGTGTTATTTACCATTGTTTTTTTTATCGTGCTTTCCTTTATTTATTAATTTTCATTAGAGATATTTTGCAATTTTCAGTATTCATTGTTTTCTCTCCTGTGCTGATATCAGAAAAAACGAGTTCATCGAAGCTAGCTAGTGTTTCACAAATAAATGTTTCTGTAATAGAATACATGAAGAAGCACAACATAACTTAAATTAAGAAATGTATAGGAGATAGTTTAGCGGTGTCTCTCGTATCGTATATTTTTCAAATTGTTAAACACTTAACATCTATTGATTCACACACTAAAATTTCTTGATAAGTTTACAACTTATTTCAACTTATTATTGCATCTTATGAATAACACTTTCATTTGTTTCGAACGTAAAAAACTTTGGAATATGGTGTTGAAGGAAGATGGAGAAGATAAAATGCACAGAAAGAGATGCCAAAAAACGAAGATGTTTTAAAACGGATAGGGGAGAAGAAGACGCTTTTAGCCAGCATCCTTCGTAGGTAGACCAATTGGATTGGACACATTTTATGAAGAGTTCTTCATACCGCCATAAAAGAAAAGATGGAAGGAAAGCGAGGAATAGTAAGAAGAAGAACACAACACATCGATGATTCGAAGACTAGAAGAAAATATTGGGAGTTAAAAGAGGAAGCTGAAGATTAAGAAAGGTGAAGAAAAAGACATTTCCAGACCCAAATCTAAACCAATAAATAAAAAGCCTCATTGGTCCCAGGACCTGCCGAAAAACGGAATACTTAATAATAATAATAATAATAATAATAATAATAATAATAATAATAATAATAATAATAATAATAATAATAATAATAATAATAATAATAATAATAATATGCCCGAAATCACATTTATATAAAAAATCTCATTTGTTACTATAAGGGTTAGCAAAAAAAAAAAAAAAAGTTTTTATTTTGTGTGTGTGCGTTTTTGAAATAAATTTCCTTTGTTTATTGAGATTATGTATGAATAGAAATAAGAATGTTTAGCTTTAATGTCCTTATGTAACAACAAGGTTATAAGGGAGAGATCTACAGGATTTCTTGTAATAGGATCCGAGCCACTTCTCAGCTTTATCGAGTGTAAATTTTTCTCCATCTAGACTCGAACTCGAAATCTCTTATTTACAAAGATGTTCTGCTCTTGCGTACTTGTGAATATTTTGTCACTTCAAGAAAATAAGAGGATTCACAAGTGCACATTGTGAAATCAGTGTACAGAGTTGCACACATTAAAAAAAAATAACTAAACAGACAATTTGAAAATACTACAGAACAGAGAAGATCTAATTTAATCCAAGTTAGTTCACTAAGTCAGAAATATAGTATCTTAATTTAATTTGTATATCAATAAAGGAAGTGAATAAAGATACGAATCATTTAAGTTACTTCGGCTCTGAACCATTCATACATATAGGTATACAAAAAATACTTCTGATTTCAATAAATTACCTATAAATCATGTTTCCTGGGTTTATAATGTATGATAACAGATCTTGTAAATGTTTTGTAATATGAGGAAGTTTCATCCAGCCAACCCTGGCTACTACTGTTTCAACATCTTGCAAATCTTAATAAATCAAATTTGTGAAGGACGGCTGATAAGTTCGCGGTCTGAGGTACTCAACAAAGAGTTTTTGTATTCGTTAATGAAAGGATTAATTGCAGCACTCTTTGGTAGTATAAATATCACTTCATTTCAATAAAATCTCATTACGGTATTATCTATGGAAGGACAAATTTTTCCATGTTAGTGGAATCCGAAAATTCCCGCAATTCTGTTGATAGATCGTTATTTAATACATTTTTGGCTAACCCGCAATTTTTCAATATTTACGCAACAGTCTTGACCTCAGGCTCCTAGTCGCAACTTGTACTTCTTCCGTAGACTCTATATTGGAAATGCTCAGCAAATCTGCCGATTATTAACTTAGGACCAACGTTAACTCTTGGCCAGGCTACTTTTTCCCATTGCTAGACTGACTGACTGTGCAATTAGATAGCCGTGAGATATAAAGTATATACCTATATATATATACCTATATATATACCTATATATATATATATATATATATATATATATATATATATATATATATATATATATATATATATATATATATATATATATATATATATATTCAAATTCTGGTTCACGTCATTTCAAATATATTAGAAGATATA
Source organism: Thermobia domestica (assembly GCF_964235325.1). Taxonomy (NCBI): domain Eukaryota; kingdom Metazoa; phylum Arthropoda; class Insecta; order Zygentoma; family Lepismatidae; genus Thermobia; species Thermobia domestica. The sequence continues at coordinate 51,038,673 of NC_137464.1, forward strand.
TATTAAGATGGACATACGTACTATTGCTAAAGTATCCTGTGATATACGAACGACATTTAAAAGATGCCTTCATTCGAAGTAAGATGTGTTTTTTTCTCTACCTAATATTTCCTCAAAAATTTGGAATTCTGTCAGAAAAAAATCACAAAACTTAAACATATTTTCCATTATCCTTCTTTATTTCTTTTTTTAAATATTGATAACATTCATCAATGTAGTAATACATATTTGAGATTTTTTTTCTAGAGTAAGACCCAAACACCATTTCAGAATTCCGCAAAAACAAGATATAACCAGGAAAAAGGTAACGTTTATTCACTACTAGCTGCATATAGTTTCTTAATTAAGTTAAATTCTTGGAATTTTTGAGTGTTTAGTAGGTGAATAAATCAACTTCGAAATTCCTATGTAGTTAGTTATCTCAGAGAGTATGTTGATATTATACAATGACTGACTTTTTTACCTCAAGATATTACGCCTCTGGTGTGAGAGAAACCCTGTTTTGGATCACAGAACAAATTTGGTAGGGGAGAGTAAAGAGGCAAGAGAAATAGCTTCGGTAGTGCTACTCCAATTTGCATAGGAAACCAGATCAGCTTCCAGATATGCGCAAGCAAAACAAGAAGGCAGGATGGTTACTGGTCTTGTTCCCAAGACACTTCACAGCTCGTACCATGGCTCAGAGGCACCATTAGGTATCGTGGTTTATCGCTCACTAAGTGTAGAATGCATGTTCCCCTGCTTTGCCCGCTAAAAGTGGAAAAACGCGTTTTCTACTCCGCATGGTGATTCCAAGATAAAAACGTACAAAAGCTCTTGTGTCGCACTCTTACACTCATCTGCACACGATAAACTAACTGGAAATGCTCAACTTGAACCACACTACACATATGGACAGAAGACTAGTGAACCGAATACATTAGCATTACAATAGTTTCACTCGATTCAATGTACTGTATTTGACACATTGATCAATGTTTTTGTTTCCTGTTTTTTTCTCTTTAACTTTGAAGTTCTAACATTTTATTCCTGAGGCAATTTGGCTATTCGTTCTATTTTCTTCTTTCTTTGGTCTATATCAGAATAAATCAGTCCTAAATAATGGAATTTGCAAATGAATCTAAAGACTACATCCACTAAGTCAACAAGAAATATGAGTGGGAGATAATAAAGAACAATTTCTTGTCTTCTGAATTTATTATACTTTCAGTTAAAAACTTTCACAAATTTAACTAGTGGTACAAATTTAATGGCATAAGAACGACTTATTAAAATATGCATAATATCGACCTTATTATGTCTTTCACAAGGGAAAATTACTACGGTTACTACTCCCTATGTGTTCAGCAACTAGCGTTGTTGGAAGTGTCAGACAAAATACAATTTTAGGAATCCAATCTCCGCTTTTTCACTTAATACAGCACAATCTCGTTTCTCCGGACTAACTGAGACCAAAGGCAATCAGGGAAATCGAAAATCCAGATAATCAGGATTACCCATATCATCCGAAAAATCCGGACAATATGGGTAATAAGCAAAACAAATCCTTAAATAAGCAGACTTACCATTCTTTACGATAACTTTTCAAATCATTTTTTAAAAAAGAAATAGTCCACTGTCTTCTGTTTGAAACACGTGTGGCGTTTGAATGAAGCACGGTCACGCAAACGCTTTATCATTTATAACTCAACTGTAGTGGTATCGGACTGACGCTCCAAGTACGCCATGATGTTTATTAGCTGGTGCGCAGCTTCTGCATGTGTCGACAGCTGTTTTCTGAAATGTCTACAAATCTGATTCGGATCAACGAAGGCCGCATAAACGAGGTTGTACTGTACACATATTTTGTGGAAATCAAATAAAATTATAATCTCTCTCCGTTATTTTCTATAAATGGAAAATGCTACTCAACACATTTGTCAGAGTATTTGAGAAATGTCTTTGTTCTTGCCCAGTTTCTCATCCTAAAGATGTGTTGTTTGACAACATGGAATGTATTGACAATAACACTTATTTTAGTAAATAGTACTTTCACCCCTTCGTTTGATGATTCAAAATAGAAAGAAACATTTACATGAATAATTTCTTTTAAATGGTTTCCGTATTGAGCTCTAGGTTCGATTATCTGCACGAAAAGTATCTCCAAAAATACTGTAAGTCCTAAACGATATATTTGGCAAGTTTAATTCACATACGGTTAGTATATATGAAGATAAATAAAATTTTCTTCAAACATAGATCATTTTTTGTACCTAATTTGGCAGAGGGAAAGAGAGCGAAAGAAATTATGGTGTGTCTGTGTGTGTGTGGAAGATTTACATATCCTCATGAGTAGAACGAGTATCAGAAAAAGTACTTAAAATGTAATTAAGTACACCATTAATCCGTCATTAATCCCCATCAATAAGCTAAATCACTATGTGACTCAATCATTTTAAAAAGAATTGGGTCTATGTTTATTTACTGAATAGATAGATATGGTACAAAAGTTTAGCCACTTCATTCACGAGAATAAGATTTATGAGATATCATACCATGGAAATATTTACGATACAGGAATGAATCAATTCTAACATAAAGTTACACTCAGATAGTTACGTAATAATTATAATTGTACAAAATATATTTTCGTCGTTAAAATTATCTTATTTTACAAAAACTTATCGTATCTTCGTTATGCAGGTGATAATTTTAAAAACAAGTACAATACTACTAATAATAGCAGTAATATATAATAAACTTATCTAGTAATTTTTAGTTTCGAATTTCAAATCGGTGTTCCGTTTATTATTATTATTATTATTATTATTATTATTATTATTATTATTATTAACAACAACAACAACATTTCCACTTTCTCCTAAACGTAGTTGGATTTTAAAAAAATGAATGCGAGGCTGCCATTTGCAAAATCTAAAATCGTTATTGATTTATTTCACCGGGAATGACTGTTAAAAACTTCAGTGTGTGTGTGTGTATTTTATAATTATTTAATACACATCTACGATTATTTTGTATATTCAAAAACTGCCAAAAGTGAGCATTCTAAAATTATCGTATACTCACCTATTATCGCAAGGGCATTTTCGAATGTAGCATTAAAGCTTAAATTATCACGATAAGTTATCGTATGGTTGGCAATCCTGCTACGCTTATACAGTACACAACGCAATCAAAACAATCGACTGATTTGTTTTCATCTTTAATTTCCTGTCTTCTTCTTTTCATTCTATACAAACACTGTTTTCAGGCAATAGTCTGTGGCTATCACATAAGTTTAGTTGGGTAGCAAAAGAAAAAAGATTGCACTACTTAAGAGGCCTTATCACTGCGAAATTAAAATACCGCTAATTTTACAGTAATTTTGTGATATCTTCAAATAGATAAAAGATAATCAAAATGTGGAACAAGATCGCCCTAGACAATGTTATTTTGCATGAGGTACCGTTATCACGAGTCACCTAGTAGCCTTCCGTTTGCAGTCATTTAGAAACGCGAATATAAATACCGATTTTCCAAACGCTTGGAAATCGAAAGCACATAAGTGAGTCGTGATAAAGATATCACTTTCAAAATAATATTGTCTAGCGAGCTCTTGTTTCACTTTTCGATTACATTTTATCTATTTGAAAATATCACATAATTACTGTAAAATTAATGGTATTTTAATTTCGCCGTGATGGGGCCTCTTAAGCCTTGCATTGCGGTTTTCACAAAGATGAAGATATTGTCTTTAGTAAGTAATACTATGTCATAATAAAAAAAAAATCAACACTCGTCCGTAACCTTGAAATTTTTGTTCTAAAGGATCGAAGTGCTAAATTGATTTGTAAAGAAAACTAATTTCGCGGCATTTTTTTCCTTGTGAAAAAAAAAGTATTTCTACGAAGACGCATAAAAATTAATAATACCTATAAACAGTCATTTTTACGTCATAAAAAGAGGTTTTGTTGCGCTTGCCTTTTTGTTTTGTGTTTTCAAATAGAGAAAAGTCATATGTCAGGTACTATAAAGCAAGCTATTGCACATTAGCTCTGCAGCTACCTGTACTTTTTTTGTAACTTTTTTTAGATTTCTTTATTCTTTAAAAGAACGTTTTGATGCTATAAAAATAAAGGTACAAAAGCGAACATTGTATGCCATATAATTATAGTATAACAACTTCATTTCTCCAAAAGCATTAAACACCATTGAAATGTAATTATAGAATATTTATCTTTACTTATGCTTGCGTAGCCGTAAGATATCAATGAATATGTATGTACGATAATACATATTTTGTAGCCAAAAGAACCATTGTTTTCTCAGGTCACCATGCGTGACAGGTTGTATATAGATATTTCCGACTATTTCATATCTAGCCCTAAGGTTTAACATATTTGAAATATGAATAAATATTTTAATATGAGTAAACAAAAAGGAACCGGTTATGGGTTTCCTTCATGCTAAATTCAACATATATATACAAACGTGCAAATATTTCCATATGAAGAATATTTCACTTTCATGGACATAACAAGAAAATTAGCAAATACTGTTTTTTAAAAAAATAACATTCAGAGGAAGAAATAGGGTTAATTTCCAATTTGTTATTCACGGTATTTTCTAGTAAGTACATGCTAGATTATTTAGCATTCATCTTGTCCTTCGAATAATTATTTTGTCTTATGGCAAAATTAACTTCAAAATTTAAATTTTACTTCACACAACAACATAATAAAGTTTATACAATATGTTTATATTTACATAGGGTGAGTCAGAAATATGACTATACATCCTATTGTTTGATAGCTTTACGTGATGGGATAGACATCGGATTTTTAATCAAATGCATATTTTGTTTGCTTAAATGCTTCTTTGTTAAACTTAAATGGGGTTTCTAACAACAACAACAATATATATTAGTGTTTAAGAACATATTCAGCATATTCCACACACACACACACACACACACACATATATATATATATATATATATATATATATATATATATATATATATATATATATATATATATATATATTAGATGTATGCTTATAGCGTGGAACTAATCCAGTTTATTTGTATTTTCAATGCATTTATATGTCTATGAAACAGAACGGCTTTTTGCATCGGAGGATGAAAGAATGCGTACTTCATGGAGTGCCAATAATGTTAGCAACCGATCAGCAGAGCAAAGACGCTAAAAATTGCCAAGACGTTACGAAAAATCTGACAGTGATAAAGCCATTGTAATATCATATCGACAACAATTCAGAAACATGAGATGCGAGAAATACCGCTCAGTGAATATTTAGTTGTAGTTTGTGAAGTTCGGCACGAGCTCCAGTCAGTTCTTGGTAAATTCACGCACTCTGTGACAAAGAAATTGACTGATGTTATTGCCAGAAACTCTGACTACAAAACAACTGAAACAATGTGAAAATATCTTCAAGGGTTAAATTTCAATTTGCCAGAAAATCAAGTAGACACTAAACTTGCTCCTCTCTATAAATATTGTCCAGTAATATTTATTGATGTTAACAGATCCTTTTCTGGCTACAAATTTCACAAACTGATATCAGTAAATGAAGAGAAGCACCTTGTGATGTACTGTAAATTACGGGAAGGAGTAAATCCTTAAATACGAAAACTTTATGTTATATTTCACGTGCAAACTTTGTCACAACTTCGCTACATGTTTGAAATGAACAATGCTCTCTTTTATTGTCTTATTAGTGTAGAGTCTATATTAAGTACATATTTTAACACATTTAACAGCATAGTTGCATGCATATTTCATGAATTTTAAGTGCATAAAAATCCGATGTCTAGTGATGAGAGTAGAACTATTAGAGGAAATAATATTGCAAAATCTATTCCTTATGAGAACGAACAATTTACAACAAATACTCAAGTTGCTCGTTATTTACACCCACGTTGAAATCGAAAGTAACACTTTGAGTAGTCACTCGTCGCTTTCTGGAACGGCACAAATTTCTTCCTGAATTGCTTTCATAGAGTAGTTGTACTTTGCGGTTAACAAGAGTAAATCATTTCCATAAAACAATCAACAACCAATAGCCACAAAATGTGAGATCGGATGAGCAGGCTGCCCATTTAATTCTCCCCTTCTTTCCAACGACCTGTTTAGCAATTTCCAATCCAAAAGTCTCTTCTTAAATGGTACGATAGTGAGTGGATACATTCCTGCATAACAGGACTTTAGAGCAGAAGACATTATCACTGGGGTGAGCTCCCTAGTGGCTATGTTGACATCATCCGCGCCTTTAGCGTGGGGAAAACAGGTTTGGTTTCCGGCGGGAGCTCAGGTGATTCAGATTCCATGTTAAGCTGTAGGTTCACGTTTCATATAACCTTGCTGCTGAACCGAACGCTAAACTCAAATAAAATTCAAATCCAAATTATTGCCGGAGTAGTGTGACTACAAATGCTTGAGAATTTTCCGAGCTATAGTTAGAAGACATGCAGCCGATCTTCATTGTCCAACGCGATGGTGTCCCCACCTTGTACTAGGTATGTGGCATTTAGGTGTTCCAGCTACTTTTTAGATACCCGACACTTGGCACATATGATATTCATGTGCTAAGTACAGTTTGTAACGATCTGAAAACCGATCATTTCAAATCTTATGTTTTGGTTCATATTGTGATTATTGATTGTTTTATTTTATTCTAAATACTTGTTCATTTAATTTTAAGCTTATTGTTACTAATTGTAAAAGGTTATTATGAATTTTCAACTCAAATTTTATTAAAACGAGTCGATAAATTATAGTTTTCTGGGATACTAAATGAATCACTGGGCGGAAAGTGTTTTAAATTCTGTATACAAGCATCTTTATTTTTTTCTAATTATTGACCGATTGATAGATATACAAAAATAAGCAGTAAAGTTGATAAACGTAAAATCAAATTAATTTGACGTTTAAAGCCAAGTTTTAAGTGCTATTTAATCGAACTGCCATAAAATATTGACAATTATATTATTTTGTGCAGTAACTAAATATAAATGGTAAGACGTGTTTGTGGAATATCGTTGAAATGTACCATAATATGAATTGCTAAGAGCCTAGCACCGCCTACTTCCGTATCCCAGTTGATTCCCAATGTAAAATTATTAAGTTTGATTTTGTATGCAATAATTATTTTATTAAATAATATGAATTTTACGGAATTTAGAAAGCTAATATTACAGCCTATGTACTAACACGAGATGGATGTTACGGATGTTTTATATGTATTCTTAGCCATTGTGTATAAAGCTTCGCAGTCATGTGGAAATACGTCGTTGCCTCGAAATAATATATGTACTGGCTGTAGGAAGTAAAAGGGTGCTAAGAAACTGGTGTATTCTATAATCCGGATCGTTTGAAAGCAGACAGCTGTAACATAGCTCTTGTATCCTGATATTTGAAATAAACATTAAATTTTTGGAACCGAAGATTTGGAATCTGTATAACTATGGTTATGGTTAAGTTTGTTCAATGCTGTGAATCTGCTTCCACGCTTGATATCCGGACCTGTTCTACTGGTGCTACTCGTAATGGAAGTCCGAAATACAAATTGTCTAAAAGTTAAAGTTTTCTTAGGGCAACGAATGGTTGTTCCTATAGAAAGAAAATGGGAAGAACTAGTGAGTTTTTAGAAAATCAATTTTAGCAGTCTCAAGTTGAACTTCAGCTCCCTACAGTTTTAGGTACTTATTACACCTAATTGATATTTGCAACTTGTACTACAAATATAGCTTCGCAATCTAACAGTCATTTGTTTTTATGTCGTCACTTGAGTCATATATCTGTCATGTTCTAGGTACGTCCTTTAGGTACACTCATGTCCAAAATTATTCCCACATATCTATAACTGTCTTCTTGTAAGAATATAATTTGATAATGATTTTGCAGGGTACTTTTAATACTAATACTATATGTATAACAGGAAAATGTATATTTGTGGTAAATTTCATAGGATAAGAATTATAAGTACAAAAATTAGAATGAGTAAAACAAAATGTTGCTAAATGAACAAGAAAGTTTTATTGTCGTTGTATTGTTCTTATTTGCTGCCCTTTTGACATGAAAATTTCCACATTCACATTTGCCGATTATACCTAGGTACATATACTAACATTATAAGAAATACCGGTAAATTCGTTATCAAATTATACTTATTACTACAACAACATATTTATAGACATGCGACAATAATTTTGGACATGAGTGTACATACTGTTTTAGATACCCTAACAGCACAAGATGTGCTAGGCATGCGCCATTTAGGTGTTCTATCATTTGAAAGTGAATATGGAAGAACCATGAAAGAAAGTAAATAGAAACGCGTCATTTTGTTATAAAATTAGGGTGTCTTTCCACTTGCGACAGTCCTATTAGCGACATGAACTGTTAACTGTCCTATGAGCGACCGATTCGATCTGTTAACTGCCCTATGAGTCACCGATTCATTCATACTAAGATAATGGAAGAAGATAATGTTCTTTCTTCTTTAACTTGTTTCATGCTAATGTGATTTAGAAGCTAACAAAATGTACTATGAAAAATTTCGCTCCACCTGAATTTAATACGTGAGAATGCTCTCATTACATTAACAATCTATTATACGTTTTTCCTAATATTATATTTTTGAATTAATTTCTATGAATACATTGACTCTATCAAGGGGAAAACTAATTAAATATTTAGAGTAGCTCCGCCTTTGTCTATGATTCTAATACAATTAAAATTTTCATGTTAAAATGATACGGAGCATAAGTTTAGATTGAATATGTTTCTGGCACAAGAAAGAAATCAGAAAGAGGTAGGGGCGTCCGAAGAAAATTTTCTAGGGAGATGCATCTTCATGGTTGCTGTATCACGTCTGGTATATCTGGTATTTACTATACATGGTTTGCTATATTAAGTATACATTTTTGTGAGCCAGGGGACGATCCCTGCCTTCCCATCGGGCAAGCATGGAAAAAATGTGTTCATTATTTGATTATATCCAAAAAATCTAAAAACACGGTGTATTCAAAGAAATTATTACACAAGTTACAAATCTCTCGCTGGACTTAACAGTTCGTCTAGTTATAAGGAATTATTTCAGATTGCTACACGACAAGCTTTTATGTATAAGTCAAAACAAGGGTGGAAGGCAAATTAAGCAATTAGTTCATGTTTTAGTAGCTTACAATAGGGGAGAGGTAGTTTAAAGAGTTTATTTACCTTTTGGATTGTTTAGAGTGAACTGCATTGTAATTGGTGAGATTGGTTGAGAATAGCTAATCAGATGTAAAGGATCTCAAAAGCTGTCTTTTATCATTGACTTTGTTTTTCATTTTATCCAGCGTCTTTGGAAGTCTAAAAAGTAGATAGCGAAACTGTTACACGTTTAAGTTTTTCAAAATAAAATATATTACTGTGCTTAGTGAGTAATTAGATTTGAATCAAATTAAGTACAGAAAACAGAGCTTTTGAAGAAAGGGGATATTACAACTGGATTTTTAATAATTACATAGGAATATGCTTTTCATGGAAATATCCCTGTTGTCTCGTTAAGTTATTTGCTATGTTCTATGTCAAATCTAACTCAAAATTAAAATAAATTTTATTTGCACTCACTGTAGAGGAAAAATATATTTGACGAACAGTATCACTGGCACGTACATATTTCATACCAAGGTTGTTCCGGCGCTAATAACGCCAGAGGCTAACATATTTTAGGAGAAGGAATCATATCATCTTCCATCATCTCAATGTAAATAAATCGGTCGCTCATAGGACAGATAACAGTTCCTGTCGCTAATAGGACTGTCGCTTCTGGGACTAATTCAAAATTACACGGCGAACAGATTTTATCTGACCCCAAACGGTTATCGTCGAATATAAGCGGTTAAAGGAGCATTATGATTAGCCAAATTCAAAAGAACTCAACAATTTGTCGCTTTACAAGCGCCATACCTTGGCAATTCCTCCAGGTATATGTAAGACATAGACTGTGACTATCACTTGCCATCCATGTGATCTCTCTCTCAGAGGTACATAAGGCACATACTGGACACATTCCCATGTACCTGAGGGAACACGATAGGCATATGCCTGCTATGTAATTGTGCTGTCAGAGTAATAAACCTGCTAAATTTAAAGTGATGATCCCATTTCCGACCTTCGTCTTATCCAGTTGTAATCCTGTCTGACTTATTTCTGCGTAGACATATGAGACATTTAGGGTGATGTGGAAATGATGGATTAGGATTCAAAACAGCAGTTAAAAAGTATCATCTACAAGAACTATGTTACATTGGATATCTCGCAGAACACATAGAGTAAGATTAGTATACACAGAATGCTCTTCGTCCAACGATGGATGTGTATTTAGATATGAAATAGTATATGGATGCATACGTGCCTTCGCTCAATATGCATTTAAGATGTTTGAATCTTATGCTCAATGCCCTTTAAATAACTTCAAAAATAAATTGCGTATATACATACTTTCCTCTTGCTTTCACGATATCATTTCATATAAAACATTGACTGTTGTACGCACCTGATAGATCCGTTCAACAATAATAATAATTAAGGGCATCTTTCGAGATCTGGTAATTATGGAGATAACAGTATCCCAGCTCTTGTCAAGCTGTTGTATTCAGGCTTTACAAGAAGAAAAAGAGAGTAATTGTACGGAACAAATGCTTGTGTGTATGACGCACGGTATTTGGATGATAGTTAAGTTAATCAATTAACCACGTCAACTGACACGTTGAATCCAAAGGGTTTAGAGAACGCAGTAGGCATTTGAACATGATAAGCAGACGAGACATGAGTGTTTTAGCGATACGTTTGTGGAGGGACAGGTGGATTCAGTAGATATCGTCTATTTCAAGTGAGACTAATAAACTCGAGAACCAGCGATTGGGTGTAATTAATGGTATTATATTTTTCAATCCTTCTCTGTTAAATCAAAATGTGTTTGTCACTCACTGAATTTCAAGTAAAAAGATAAAATGATACATGTTGTAATTACTCTTAAATTCTTGACTATATTGTCTTCGAGTACTTTCTCACCATTATAGCAAAGTTATTTTATATGCGTTATTTCATGTCAAACGCGATTTTTTTATAAACATTTGTGAGACGAATATTCGGACCCAAGGGAAACGGGAATGGGTAATGGCGAAAACATCATAACGAGGAACTACATAATTTATACGGTTTACCCAACATTGTTAGGGTCATCAAATCTAGGAGGCTCAGGTGGGTAGGTCATGTAGCCAGGATGAAAGAAAGTAGGAACGCTTTCAAAATCTTAACTGGAAGACCAACCGGAAAACGGCCATTAGGAAGACCCAGGCGCAGATGGGAGGACAATATTAAGATGGATCTCGCAGAAATAGGAACACAAACTGGATCCAATTACCTAAGGATAGAGGTCAGTGGAGGGCTTTTGTGAACGCGGCATTGAACCTCCGTGTTCCATAAGCTATAGAGTTAGTTAGTTCTTTTTACGTCATATCAAGATTTAAATAAGCTTCTGGTTACTTGTACATAGAATCTGTAAGTAGGTAACTATAATAAAAACTAATACGGTGAGTCAGCTAGTTATTTTCAAAGTGAATTTTGTGGTCACAAAATAAAAGACAAATTCTCACCATATCACATACTATATAATAAATAATAGTGTTTCAGTTTCCACAAAGTATCTTTGCCTTCATCAAACACATTATGAAATACAATTTCTAAGACTAAGTTGTAGTTTTAGAAATTGTGTTCCATAATATGTCTGGTAGTGTTATGGTAGATTTTTCTCTTTTCTAAAAGGTTTTTATTTCATTACTCATTTATTACCAGTGTTCAAATCAACCTATCACCACCAACACAAAACATCATCATCGTTTTCCTTTCCCTTTTACTTCATTGGATTCTATCACAGGATCGAATAAAAAAAAAAAAACTACACGCACACACAAACATACGTATAGACAAGAAAAAGCGACATGCATACACAAAGAAAGAGAAGGAGTATGTTTGTGATAGTAAGCGAGCAAAACAACATTGCATAGAATATCCCTAGGCATCAAGAAAATTTTGTTTTCAAAGCCAGTGTGCGGATGAGAAGAGCTAGTGCCGTACCATAATCTGAGAAGTATGTGATGAATCGATGGGATCAGTTATTCCCTGACAAGATCGGTGGGGCGGTGGAACGGAACGGAGGGTGTAAGTACGAAAGAAACGATTTGAGGAGGATGCAGCCTCTTCTGTTAGAAAGAGGAACTCCTTTTATACTAGTACTCAACCTCTTATTTCCCCTGATCTCATACCAAGCTACTATTTTGATGGGGGGAGGGGGAAGAGAGTAAAATCCTCCAAAAGAAAGAGCTCCTCCATCCATTTTAACCTTCCTCCTCCCCCAACAATCACTTCCTAAGCGAATGGAAGGAACGAAGAAATGTGTGGTTAGTGCAGAGATGCAAACGGAGGATGAGATATTGGTGGAAACACAATCTTCCAGTAACGGATATTAAAATGTAGAAAATAGGTCCAATGGTTTAAAATCCCTTTTTTTATCTAGCGTTCTTCTTTCTTTCTTTCCTTAAATCTTTTTTCTACTCTTCTTCTTCTTCTTCTTCTTAAATATATCTTTTAGTATCTCTTCTATCTAACTCATTCTTCTAGACTTTCAAACCATCTTTACTCATTCTCTATGCCACTTGGTTTTCTGTGAGTTTACTTCTACACAGACTGAGCAAGAGAGATGCACAGCAAAAGAAAGAGAAAGTTGATATAAATTCAGAATATCGAAGAAATGATAAAGAAGTTCTTATTTTTCCTCTATTTAGCCACCTTCCACACTAGACCTAATCCCGTTGCTTTTTTTCTTTCACTTTCAAGATTCTTCTTCTACTGCTTTCAAATGCTTTCGCATATTCTACTCTTCTTCGATCTTCTTCTTTTTCTTTTTTCATTTATATAAAATTTACCCACCAAGGCTTTTGAAATTGGAATGTTGACTCTACGGAAGTTCACTTCCCTGTTACGTTCTTCTTCTTCTTCTTCGTCGTCGTCTTTTTTAGACTTTTCTTCCGCCTGTTTGGGGGTCTAGTTCTCTCCAATTTAGCTTTGTTTTTCTACTTTCACATTCATTACCTTACTAAACGTTCATTTCATTGGTTCCCATTTGTGAAACGGGGAACAAGAAACTGATAAAGAAAAAAGAAAGAAGGAACTGGTCGATTCATCATGTATTCCTCTTCATCTAATTATTCAGTCTTCTTTTTTTTAAGAAAAGGAATTTTTAAAAAAGTTTCGTTTTATTAGTATTTTTAATTGATATTTCACTTCATAATATATATATATATATATATATATATATTCTTTTGAGATTGTCTTCTGTTTATAAATCTTATGCTTTTTTAAAAAAGAAATCAGTAGAAAGTTGTAGAACAAAATTTATACTGTATTATCCTGACTACAAAGCAGTTTTGGTGTACTATCCAATGTTGATATTGTTGAAGTTTTCATAATCACTAACCGAACTTGCACTCTCTACAAAGCACATCATTCACATATGAGCATGAATCCCCTTGTCATTCTACATAACATCTGTACATGTCTCTTTACAGACACAAGTGAAGGGCGTATTGATAAAAATCGGCAAGGGGTACCATAGACGAGAGATTTTTAAAATTATTTTTTTTTTTCAATATCTCGCATCTACTTCCGGTTGGAGTTTCTAATTCATATATGATCAGTGTTTTCTTTCTTTCGGCATGCAGTATGTAATAGGCAAATATGTTACACATACAATTAATTATAATGTCAGTGATATATGATGTTCTATTGTACAAAACACTCCAAACAATAAAGATTCATCTTAAACTGGAGAAATGGTTATCCTTCGTTTTTCTTTTACAATTTGACCATGAAACAAACGCCGGAGAGATATACTAACCCCATATATAAATGTGTGGTGTTCGAATGTATAACTCGTAGGATATGATATTTTACGTTTTAAAATTTCAATACTTCCAGTATACTCCTAAAAATGTAATAAAGAAATAACGATCATTTTTTAATATTTAATTAGAACTGAACAATCTACTCAAAATTTGCAATCGATCAGTAAAAACGGCATCTTTCTAGAGCTTCTGATTTCAGAGATATCATCAGTAAAAACGGCATCTTTCTAGAGCTTCTGGTTTCAGAGAAATCATCAGTAAAAACGGCATCTTTCTAGAGCTTCTGGTTTCAGAGATATCATTGTTAAAAGAATTGGCTACAAACACGTATACGTCTGTAAACATATAAACGTCCACAAACATATAAACCTAGCATTTTAATATATAGATAATATATTCTGTTGTTACAAGCAGGCCACTTGTTACGAAAATTGAGAAAAGAGTGGTTGGCATTGTCCTTGTGATACCCTCATCCGAGACATTGACTGCACAATTTGAATTGGGCCTGTCGTGCTCCTAGCGCACAAGCCCTATCGTACAAGCAATTATCGTGCTTCTAGAGTACAGGAATTTTTTTGATTGTTATCTGTTTCAGGCCCGTATCTACGACTGAATTTTTACTGCCCATCACCAAAATTTTCACGGTAGACTTGCAGTTCAACTATAGTATGGTTGGATCTGGCCCCACTAACTTCTACCGGCCCCCTTATATTTCTGGGCCTGATCTGTTTCAATCATTATTATCGCTCGTAGTGTTAACCAAAAAGGAAAAAGAAACAGTTATGTAAACAACTAACACCTCGGTCATCTTATATACACGCTGCTTCGTTGCCGGCGACCCAGATTAGATTGCAGGTGGAAGCTTATGAGGTGAAGATTCCACGTTCAGATACAGGTCTACGTCTAATATAGCCTCGGTGTTGAAAGAAACGCTTAAATCCCAACCAAGCAACCGAATTTTACATCATATAATATGTAGCTGCAGTATATATTATTTCCTTCTCGTGTTATTTGCCTACTATCTCTTCCCTGACTACTAAAAACAAACATTCTTCACTTGAAAGGATTTGAAATGCTTGATGGATAACTGTAATTCCCTTTCGTCTTTTGGACTATCTTCAAGAAACAAATTCTTGCTTCCTCTCTGTATTATTTTCTTTTAGTAGTACGAATTCTGTAAAAACCTATTAAGTAAATAAAATGGTGGAATGAAGAAAGTGGGAGGAAATGGGAGAATCCCGAGAAAACCCACGCACCCGGTGTTTGTCCACCACAAAGTCCTCTTGACGCGAGCTGGGATCGAAACAAGGACCCCATGAACCAGGGTATGAACGCTCCATCAATGAGCCACCGCGGCCCCAAAAGTTCTTTCCGTTTGATGAATTTAGTTTCGTTAATAAAATCAGAATGGATTGACAGTTTGAATACAGTTTTCAGTAAATGAGAAAGCACGTAATTTTCTGGACGTTCCAGACATTACAACCATTATTCTCAAAATAAATTTTACCAAACCGAAAGAACTTTTGTCCTTATTTGTATTAACATAATTTGTAATATGTTACGATATCTGTTTCCTATGACGCGCAATACAATGCTTAAGCAATTTTAAAGACGAGTCTTGTATAAGACTTATACGTATAGATGAAAGCTCCATATGCAATGCCACCGGTTCGCTTTGTTCTCTCTTCACGATAATTTTACCAAGTCTAGCATCTTGTGTGATAGAAAAGTTATTAGATCCTTAGCTGAATAACTCTGATTGTAAGATCAAAAATTAATGAAATTCCTAGTGTACTCTGGAAATATTGTAATCCAGGGGCAAATCTGTCTCAAACACATAATCGAGTTGAGTTGATTTTAAGTTTAATGTCCCGTTCAGCAGCGAGGCCATATGAGACGTGGACCTGCTGATTAACGTGAAATCCGAACCACATGAGCTCCCGCTTGGAATCGAACCCGGATCTCCCACGCCAAAGGCTCTTACGCTAACCGCTTAGCCACGAAAGAGCTCAAAAATACCTAATCGAGTTCGGAGCATTCACTGTATGTAGTATTTGATATTTTAACACTGGTAACGAAAGGGCAATGAATGATTATGATTTCACAATTCGGTAGTGCTAATGGTTAATAAATTAGAACAGGCATCCCCCTCTTTAGTGCAGTAATTCCATAGCTACTACTTTAGGCAAAATGGGATTGGGCACAATGGGAATTCCCATTTTACCAAAATTGACGGAAATTCTTATCTTGTTGGAATCAGTGGTCGATAAGCCGTTAGGTGAGATGCGATGATGTCTTCCACATTGCTGCTGGAAATATGAACAAGGAAGGTCTTTTTGTTGCCTTCTGTGATATTGCCGTTTCATGAACCTAAAATTTGCCAACAATATTGTTCAATTATGCAATTATTTGTTTATGTTATTGGTTTTGAAGGAGAATAAGAAAATATTGAAGCAAGTAAAATTAGGTAATGGCGATAGAACTTTGTGTCCATCCTGTACATTGGTGTTCAATATTTTAACCCAGAGACCTAATTTAAAAGACTAATGCATGACTACTCTAACATATTTTCCTAACATAATAGAATTTTCCATGTTTTCCATGTTTTCATTACTTAATTCCGTCAATCTCTGCTCTCTAAAACCCCTTTAAACAGCATCTACTATTAAACACATACCTATGTATATTCAAGTATCCTATATGTAGGCTATGAAAGTTTTATTTAGACGAAAAGTTTATTTTGCTGAAGATAAT
Source organism: Thermobia domestica (assembly GCF_964235325.1). Taxonomy (NCBI): domain Eukaryota; kingdom Metazoa; phylum Arthropoda; class Insecta; order Zygentoma; family Lepismatidae; genus Thermobia; species Thermobia domestica. The sequence goes on from NC_137464.1 coordinate 51,055,381, forward strand.
TTACTCGTTAATCCCTATACACGAATTAAATTCTATTTAATCACGAGCAAAAGAAATTAATTCCCATTTATATATATATTCCACAACAAGTCAATCAGAAAAAAATATATAGACTATATGTTTTATATACTCATTTAAAATCGCTCTGCCTGGCACAAGATCGAATATTCTATTTGTTTTGATTATTGGAACGAAGTGATATCCCAGATCTTATGTTCAAAGAACCAAGTTTCCAAGCTCTTCACAGTAGTATATTAAAAAAATCACCCATAAGCTCATTTTCTCTCTCTCTCTCTCTCTCTCTCTCTCTCTTCGTCATACCATTATACCTTGAACACGGTATTTACGGCAATTTCTAACTTTTTATCCCCTTCACTGATATTGATGTTTTTATTTAAAAGGGAATTTCCTCGAAGGTAAAATTACTCTAAGCTATTCTATGTATGTATATGTGTATAAATAAGTACATTCAAAGTCATTATACTGGCATTATCCGATTAAAAATAAGCGTGTAATCACTAGTGTAGGATGTTAATACCTCTTTGATTCTTTTTCTTTCTTTCGTATATTACCTTTATATTTTTCTAGAGTTCTTCTTCTTTGTATGTATCTTATTCATCTTCCTATTTTTTCCTTTCCACGTCTTCTATTTCTTCGTACTCTCTTTCTTTACACACAAGCAATAATAAACTTTCAGTAAATTGTTCCTTGCTTCAAATATACTGTATGTAGCGTTTCTGTCACAGAGTGTGTTCTTCTGCTTAATTCAGTAGGAGCTAAAGACTATATATATATATGTTTCATGTTCCTATCTTTTTTGCTTGCTTTTGTGATAAATGGAAGGATTCTGTTGTTCCAGTTTTGTCTTCAATGTCATGGAGGACTTTTTTTTTCCTACTTGTTCTTCATGTTTCTGTCTTTATTTCTCTATTCTATGCGTGATTAAAGGGAAAAAAAGAATCGGCTACAATGAGTTATCAACTAGAAAGGAGGAACTACGAAGAGCGAGAATTAGAAAGAAAGAAGGAAGGAAGAACGAATGAAAGTAGTAAAAGCGTGGAGTAGAAAATACGCATAGAGGAAAAGAGAAATTTCGAAAGCAAGAGAGAAAGAGTAGCATAGCTTGACTGAGACATTATCAGACGAGTAATGAGTTAGTTTCTCTGTCTTTCTCTTTTTCTGTGCTTGCAGTTTCGCGTGGAATTAAAAAAAAAGTAAATACGTTTCTAAACAGCAACTCTTCTCTACCTACATTGTATTGTATCTTCTTCCTCTATCACCAAAAAGCAGGAAAGTGACAAAGGAAACGGAAAATGGGTGAGAAATTTTACGGAAGATGAAACCTGTCACACTTTTGTCATTCTGGAGAAAATCCCATTTCAGTGATGTTAAAGATCAGTTATTGGCTAAATTATACAATTACAAGAAAGTTATAATATGAATATAAACACAATATATTAAGAAGTATTATTTTTTATTTAAGAATGCACTTTACTAGATATCTGAAGTAAAGTGTTGATTTTGATTAGCTGTTCCTCGTACTTTTAAGATTCTAACTTGCTATTTCTCACACTTGCAAGATTTTTATTTGTTGTTCCTCGAACTTCTAAAATTTTTGTTCACTTTTCTTTACCTTTAAGATTTTTATTTGCTTTCCCTCATACTTCTAATGCAAAAGCTTCGAAAAGAAAATCATCCAAAAACTACATACATCCTGTAACTCAGCAAATATTAAATTCAATTTTTTGTGCCCTCAAAGCCTTCGAAGGGTCAAGGCCTGTCACATAAATTTGTTAAAGTTGTGTATGTGTGGTTAGCACATCAGTTATAATCACCGTTGCTTTCAAGTGTCTAGATAAGACTTTAGTACTATTTAATTAAGATACGTAGTTTCTCAATTTCTACATTAGATCAATTCCACATGTAGCACAACTGTGAATCAAACCCGGGAACATTAATTATTCAAACATAAAAGCACCAAAATAATGGAATAGTGTACAAGTTCTGTAATACGTCTACATAAAAATCTTTAAGGAATGAAGAACGACTAACTAAAATCTTAAAAGTACGAGAAACAGCAAATAATTACATTAAAAATATGAGAAACAACAAACACTTATATTAAAAGAACGAGAAACAGAAAATACGAACATTAAAAGTACGAGAAGCAAAACATGATGATCTTAGAAGTACGAGAAACAGCATTGAAAGTCTTAAAAGTACAAGAAGCAAAACATGAAGATCTTAGAAATATGAGAAACATCATTGAAAGTCTTAAAAGTACGAGAAGCAAAACATGAAGATCTTCGAAGTACGAGAATCACCATCGAAAGTCTTAAAAGTACAAGAAGCAAAACATGAAGATCTTAGAAGTACGAGAATCACCATTGGAAGTCTTAAAAGTACGAGAAGCAAAACATGAAGATCTTCGAAGTACGAGAATCACCATTGAAAGTCTTAAAAGTACGAGAAGCAAAACATGAAGATCTTAGAAGTACGAGAAACACAATTGAAAGTCTTAAAAGTACGAGAAGCAAAACATGAAGATCTTAGAAGTACGAGAAACGTCATTGAATGTCTTAAAAGTACGAGAAATAACATAAAAATCTTAAAAAATCGTGATAAATTTTAGTTCAGGGGTGATTCTTTCATATTGAATTTCAAACATTACAGTGTATAAAATATTGATGTTCTCATTACTCTGTTAAACGAATCAAGCTTCTTTGTTGTATCCATGACACTATTTTTAAATACAGAATATTTTATTCAATAGATAGCAATTAAGATAGGTCACTATAACCTGGAAAATTATAGGTTTCTAACACGTAGAAAAACATATACAGTATATATCGAATAAAATCGAATGAGCAAATATGTATTTTTCTTTTTAATTTGTTTTACGCTTGGTAATACCGTAGATGCAATCTCACCAATTTTCTTACTTCTCTAATTAACATTTGTTGTAACGTTGTTTGGCTTTGTGTAGAGCCTCGTGGTTTCTGAATTGATAGGTAAGTATGCGCTTGGCCATTAGACAAACACCAAAGGCAATACTTACAAAAGAAATGTTTTGTACAAAAACTTACAAAATAATAGTCATTTTCTTTTTCATATAATAGTAAATGTGAAACTGAAATTATTTCCTTACTTCTTATGAGATCATAAGATATTTTTTTCTTTTCTAATCTACAATGTTTAATAACACAGAAAGTAAAACAAGTGTGTTTCGTTTCACATTGTACCTCCAAGGTAGATTTCCAAACTATATAAATTCAATACTGAAGCCGGAAGTTGTAGATCTAACTTCCGGTTTTAATAGAGATGGTGCGTAAATCTGTACCAAAACCAGTTTAACGGTATTTCTAACAATTATTACACTTCCAAACCATGCTTTGCATAAGTGTCGGAAATCTTATAGAACAGCTATGTCCGCCTACTAGTACATTTGTCCGTTCTATCAACCGGTATCAGAGAAAAACCGGAAAAATACAAAGTAATTCTTTTAAAACTCACGGGTTTCATTTGGGTCTAGAATTTCTAACTGAAGTTCGATTTTCATGAGCTTTGTGGCAAATCATCAAGTAAGAATGGGAGATTTATGTGACATTATTTACTGGTTTAAATTGACCCGGGGTAATATCAGCCACGCCTCAAGAAAAACAGCAAATATTCGCCAATGTACCCTGCAATTGGAATGAGGTTTTGGATTTTTGAAGCGAAATTACAGAATACAAATTAAGTGTTAGTGAGAACATAAATAAAGTGTTAGCGGTAACACCCGCAAAATGTCATATTGAATAGCTACAGCCGATTTCTTAAGACAATCAACGGAGAGATTTCTTGGGCGACCTAAGGAGTCGATAAATGACATTTTCCGCAAAACCTGCCCACAGGGTGCGATGCTTCCCTGTCTCACTAAGAAGCGATCCTGTTTGTTCCAATTTATTCACTAGTGACCATAGGTCTATTATGTTACCGTCTGGGGCAGAACGTAAGGTAAATTTGTGTCTAAATGTCCTTCGCGAAGCAACAACAGATTCCGTTTACCAAAACCTTTTAACGACAAACTCATGTTGCTCCAAATAGTACACTATTTTCACTGTGTCCTGATTATACTCACACAGTAACATAGAATTCTGCCGTCCTAAGCGAAAAGACCTTAACTCCACATTTTTCGAAAATCGAGATATTGGTATGGGAATGTTTGTAGTACAATTCTGGATCTATCTAAAGTGAAATTGACGTGGTTTGACCAATAGGTAGGGGTAATGACGTCATGAGTGTTTACCTTATGTTCAAAACTGTAACTGAAAGTAAGCAAAAAAACCTTAAGTGGCAATTCATAAGCAAAAATATTTAACTGTATTACCACAGAAATTTTAAATCCTGAAAATATATTTAATAAAGTTTTACTGAAATACAACAAATTTGAACGTACAGCCCAAGCCAAAACGCGTTTTGCTTATTTTCTCGAAAGTATGTGAAATGGAGATAAGGCCTTTTCGCTAAGCAGGGCAGAATTGTCCAGCGCAATTCTCAATAAAACGTCCCAGTTTCCTATTTCTTATTCTTATTGACCTTGGTGAGGTTTCCATGTACGAAAGAAGCGCAAATCTTCACACCACACCACACTTGATTCCAATTGTAAGGTTCACTGGCAAATATTTGCTTTTTTTTTTAGGTGGCCGATATTAACCCGGATGAATTTGAACCAGTAAACATGGTCCCATACATCTCCCATCCTTCCTTGATCATTTGCCACAAACAGCACGAAAATCAGACTTCAGTTAGAAATTCTAGATCCAAATGAAATCCGTGAGTTTTTTAAAAAATCACCCTGTATAACAAGAAGCTTTTTGTTTTTATTTTTTGTAACCGATTCAGCGTTCCATGTATAGGTTCCACCTCCTCCATCACTCTGTTATTGAAACCAAATGTAGATGGAATTAACCATTTGTAGTTTGAAAGTTTTTCACAGTAAGAACAAAGACAACAACAGATCGTGACAAATGTGTGTGTGTGTGTTTTTTTTTTTTTTAATCGATTCAAACGTCTCAAGGAAACATTCTATCACCATTTGCAACACTCTACCATAACCAGAACCAGTTGAAATTTACTAGTACTTCCGGTTTTAATATTGGTTTATGGTTGATTTCTACTACTTTCAGTTTGAATAGAAGGTTGAGAGCGGAAATTAATCCTATTCTTAGGATGCTGACTCGATTCCGGGAGGGGCCGCGGTGACTAAGTGGTAGAGCCTTCACCTCTGGTGCATGGGGTCCCGGGTTCAAACCCTGCTCCCGTCAAGTGAGCTTTGTAATGGACAAACACCGTGTGCGTGGGCTTCCTCAGTGTTCTCTCGTTTCCTCCCACTTTCTTCATTCCACCATTTCATTCATTTCTCATTATCACCGTCTCCTTTAGCCTAGCCGACATAACCGTGAGACATAAAACTCAAAAATTTCATTTTTTTTATTTCGATTCCGGGAACGTGCTTCTTTATATCTCTTAGTGATTTAGCCCTGATACTTGTCGACAGACAGACGGACAGACAGAAATAACTGCTCCGAAGTGTAAGTCTTCCCATATTTGCACAAAGAATAGTTTGGAAATTTAGTATTTATGGAAACTTGTGCTATGCAGAAGTGTTTAAGGACCCTAGACTATGATGATTATTTAAAATCGGCACGTTTCGCACTAGATCAATGATGAATTATTTTCAAGAAGGTTCATCACTTATAAATATTACGTAACAAGTATTGATAATGATTTTAATAAAGAAACAAAATTAAATGGTTATTAGAAAATTGTCATATCACATAAAGCATTAAGAAATACGGAACTAGACCTATTTATTTTTTCAGGAATACTCTGAAATTCTGTGTCAATATCTGGCGTCCCAAGTTTCAAATATTTCATAGTAGAATTCACTTTGTTTCTGGGAAGTTTCGTTTACAAACCAAACTTCCTTCATATATTTAGTCTCTCTGTTTGTGTCCCTCCGATCGAGATACAAAAAGTCTCAGGAACTATTTGGTGAGTCACCATCAATTTTAGCCAGGATATACAGAATCAAACGTTAGGAATCGAGGTCGCTCATGCCGCTGATATTCAAAGCACAAGGGACGGAAATCAAATATTTCCGGTTAAGATAGATCATCATGAAACAAGAACAGTAATCGATAGGAAGAACCGGTTTCCTGTAAGCTATTAAGCAACCAAAGAATACTTTCCATGTCCATCCTTAATTTTTTTTAGTGAAACAGAAAATGATAGTAATCCACTATAACATCACGGTAATAGGGAACTAGAAGCGTTTTTTCAAATCGATTGAACGCCCTAAGAACAGGTACTAATATCTCTCTTAAAACTCTATTAAAATCGGAACTTGCACAAATCAACCACTTTCAGATTTAATGTTGATCACTATGCAGTAAAAAAGTAATAGCGAGAAACGATTTTCTAAACTCAATGAAGTGTTCCAAGAATATATTCCATCTCCACTCTAATCTCTCTACTAAAATAAGAAGTGGTAGAGATATACTACTACTTCCATTTTTTAATATTAATTGAAGAAAAGCGCCCTGTACAGAGATAAACTTATTCATGTGGTGTACTTACAATACTGCTGTTTACTTTTAAAAGAGTGAATGAACTCCGTAAGAGTGAACAAGAGTTCTAAAACAGCTTACGATTTTCTAGTATATCGCGCTTTCAAGATAAACATGATAACATGTTCACAGATAATGTTCAGAAGATACGAGAGGGGCTGGAAAATTCATGAAATCACCAAGAAGACACAAAAATTGAAACATATCATTGTAGTCATTAGAAAGGTCATATATTGTGAACCTCTCATCCCGTAACCATTTTATCATAGTATTTCCTTTGTTACTGGTTTTGTAAGAAGATATGGCGGAGGATCTAAGGAAATTTGAGAAGAATGAGCTTCGCAGTGTCATCAAGTATTTTGTGCTGCAAGACAAATCCTCTTTGGAAATTCATAAAACTTTGCAGGATACTTTGGGGAAACACGCTCCTGGATATATAACAGTAGCGAAGTGAGTGAGGCGTTTTAAAACTGGTCATCGTGAGACTGAAGATGAACCTCGCTCAGGCAGGCCTTCAAGTGCAGTGACCACGGGAAACATCGACAAAGTGCATAACATGATCATGAAGGATAGGCGCATATCTATCAAAAACATTGCTGCGTGTGTGGGGATATCGCGTGAGCGTGTGGGTATCATAATAGCAGAATATTTGAACATGCGGAAGGTCAGTGCCAAATGTATCCCAAAATATTTGAATGCTGACCAGAAGAGAACACGGGTGCAGATGTCACAGGAAATTTTACAAAAGTTTCAAAACCCTGGTGAGTTCTCGCGCAGTCTGGTGACAGAAGAGGAAACATGGCTGCACTACTATGATCCAGAGACTAAACAGCAATCCATGGAGTGGCACCACAGTGAATCTCCTCGACCGAAGAAGTTCCGAAGCTAAAGATCAGCTGGGAAGGTGCTTGCATAGGTGTTTTAGGATAAGAACGATGTCATCTTTACCAAATATCTTTAAAAGGGTGAAACTATCAATGATGGAGTTTATTCCAACTATTTGATTGATCTGAAGGAGGCTCTGAAGAAAAAACCCCGGGGAAAAGTGAGCAGTGGTGTTCAGTTTCTCTAGGACAATGCACCCTCCCACAAGGCTCATCAAACCGTGCAATTGCTGATGGATCTGGGCTTCACCTGGGTACCTCACCCACCATACTCACCTGATCTGGCCCCCTCCGACTATTACATCTTCCCACATCTCAAAGGCAAACATTTTCCATCCGACGAGATACTCATTGCGAAGGTGGAGGGCTGGTTTGCACAGCAGAACAAGACCTAGTTCCAAGGGTTAGAAATGTTACAACATTGTTGTGAAAAGTGTATTGAGCTTCGGGGAGAATACGTTGAATAATGTATTAAAATGGTTCTTCCAGGTAAATTTCTTTTTGGTGATTTCATGAATTTTCCAGCCTATCCTCGTACGAGATATTTACAAGTACTAGACGTAACACAATTCCAATTAGTTCTGATCATAAGTAAGATAGGTGCAGGATATTCTTCTCTGCAAATATTCAGCTATTAAGAAAGAGATAGCAGAACTACATAGACATCTAAAGAAATTATGTGAAACGAAATTGATTATAGACAAAATAAAATCAATGTTTGGTTACGGTACTCCCAGAGGTGCATCAATTACCAGATAATTATAATTATTAATTTGTAACATTAATTAGTAAATGGTTATCACTAACGTAATAGGTATTAATAATTAAACATAACAATTAAATTATGTAATTATTCAAGTATTATCAAAGGAGAGTGGTGGGGAATCCCTTGTGCACGTTAACAACATATTGTTTCGTGTTAATTATACACATAGCTATTGAGTATTTAATATCAAAAGCAGTTTTAGTTAAAGGACTTGGGAATGCTAAATTGTCAAACAAACTCTATAGACTGGCTACTGCAAACTTGTACATTATTTTTTACTCATAAACATTATTATAAAAATGATTCCTGGTATGTCGCTTAATAATAAAAGTTACAAGGACGTTTTTTTATAAAAGAATCCGTTAAGCCATTAAAGGAGAACCGCATGAGATTGCGAAACGTGGTTTTAAAAAAATCTGTCCAGTGGATGTTGCAAATACACATCCTCCATATCAAAATACTTTTCCGTTCAATGATTGTGGAGTAGCAACTATTTAAAAATATTGAGTTAAATCGAAGCGGCCGTCAATCGCAAACTATGTCATATAACTGGTAGTTTACATGCAGCTGCTGAGTTTTCTGAAATGTCCAGATCAGACAGTTCGAAAACCATATTCTACTCATTTCATGAAGTACATGATTCACGCGTTCATCAAGGTTGTCTCATGCCACCAATTTGTGAGTATTTCGTTTGTGCACCCAAAATTTTCGTTTATGCACAACAGGAAGTGTGAGATATTACTGTATCTAGTTTAGACGGCAGTCTCCTAACAACGCCGATTAGTGTCAAAATGTTCTAAATAGAGACCTCTAAAATAATTTTTGAATGTGTTATAATTTCTTTGTGCAGAAACGTGCGATACATAAACGTTTGAAACTTTTTTGGTGAATGATGTTCCTGGGCAGGGACAGTTAAGCGGACGTCTAAGTTAAGGATACGCACGAGACGAGACGAGACAGAACTTTCCTGACAAAATTCGAGTCGAGACACAGTTCTTGCAATAGAAAAATATACATTTTTCGAGTCGAGACAGCCTCAAATCTTGTCTCGTGCGCATCCCTAGTCTAAGCCATGTCTATGAGATATGAGCAACTACTGCTTTGTAAGGCCAGGCTACAAGTACAGCATAACATTGAAGAGCCTAATAATTGGTTTGCACACGTTGATAAATACCGGGTGAAAACAGTTGTGGTGAGACAACATTTGGTATCATGGGTTAAGGAAGTATGTTATGTTAGAAGTATGTTATTTTTGGGTCTTATGGTGGTGAACTTGCTAAATTACTATCTTCAGATAGTGAATGCCTACTTATAAATATATTTTAATTTTTAAAAATGCAATTCATGATCAAAAGGGAATCCTTAAGTGATGACCGTTTTAACAAAACTCAATAAACTCGATTTTTCAAAGTGCGTTTTTTTTTAATGGATTCTGCTACTTTAATACGAGCCCCACACAATTGCCAATAGAAAATATGAGGGAACCGAATATTTGCCGTTGTAAAATACACCAGAGCATAGCAAATTTTCACAAAACTCAACATCTCCATTTTTCCAGATTCTACAATTATCTCCATTTTTCAAGATTATTACCCAATACGTGGGCATAGATTTTTGCCTCCTGATAGAGTTTCTGGCTTTATTGAAGAAGAACTAAGAAAACACAAAACAATCACTCTACCTTCAGAATATTATGACATTTTGGGAAAGTTTAGGGAGGTTCAACCTTGGGGTAAAGACTGGTATAGTTACGATACGAATCAGTCTCCAAACATTTAATGAAAGTCAAATTGCCTTTCAAGATATCTGAGGCAAGAGGCATTATGCAAGAAGACCTGAGACTACGGCACAATGCCTTTTTTGAAATACTTATTTTGCTTCACCGATAGACGTTGAGGTGCTTAAACCTAGAAAGAGAAGTGCTTTAATAATGTTTGAAGCAACTTAACTTCCATCAGTGAATGATGTAATCAAAAATTAAGTTAATGACGTGAAGAAGTTGATGTCTTATTTTGACAATGATTCAGAGGAAATTAAAGAGTTCTATTCAAAAGTTGTGCAAGGGAATGCTAATGAAACTGAAGACAAAAATTCTGTATTATGAAGAACCTTTACATTAAGGAGGACTGTGATCCTGTATTGTTTCCACACAACTTTAAAAATCCTAGCATTGTATTATGTAATATTGCTTGAGTTGTCATCTCAATGTGACTAGGACTCTAAGTTTCATAATAGGTTTAAGATATGAGAAACAGATTTTTTAACTGCGGAAACTTCTGTTCATGTGTTAACTTAAAAGAAAAATATAAATTTACTAATACACTGCTAACTTGTTACTTTGATATTATCTACAAAATGTAATATACTTAAGTGCCCGTTGAATTTAAATACTTAGAATGTATATTTATACCACCTGGCTTAATAAAATAAAGAAGAAACATACATGAAAAAGTGGATATGTTGAGTTTTGTAAAAATTTGTAAATTTTAACTTCTTTTCCTCAATAAAGGCCGTCAATGAAGAATCTCAATTATTTCTTAATCAATTCGTATCTATATGGATGACCAGTAATAAATTTTTGAAATCTCATGAATCAACGGTATTGAGTACAGCTTAAAAAACATACCCTGTAAAATTTTTTAAATGGTGTTTGTTGAGTTTTGTTAAAATGATCCGTAATTTGTAGTTACTCTACAGACACGTAGGCAGGGATTTATTTCAGGAGAGGTCCTAAGTTTTGATGGGGCTCAAAATTCAATATAAGCATAAAGAAGCATAAATTATATTAAAATTTGTAAAATGAACCTCTAAGACTAAATTTACATAAAAGTATGGATTTAGAAAGGTGAATACAGGCTCCCAAAACTTACCCCTTTGCGTACGTTCCTGCCATCCCGTAACATGATCTCATAGACACATTGAAAATATACAGTAAATCTCCGTTGCAGCATCCAAATAGTCTTTGTTTTAATGTTATCAATTAAAATAATTTAGCTTCGTATTAAAAATAAATTTTTCTTCTGTAGAAACAAATTCTCTTCAAAGTACTGATAGTTTCAAAGCCATGCAATTACTTTAGAATTTTTTTTTTAAAAAAAAGTGCTTCTTTTAGATTTGCATTAGAATTCTGGTTTGTTTTGTGAACAAAACAACAAAACTGGAATATTAGCTAGTTCTTTCTGTACAAGAACGAAACTCCAGTCTTTTCCACAGCTGAGCAAGCATTTTCCTCATTGGACCACAAGAAACCGGCATTTACTTTGTTCTAGTTTCTTGCTTTACTTTGTTGCTTGCACCCAAGCCATTCGAGTGATCTTTAATCACATCACATGCCATGTGAAACCAGCAGAATATGAAATCGTCATTTCTTACACTAGTCATAGCACAAAAAAAGTAGTGGAAGTGTATAAGTGCAATATCCATTCATCAACCAAGTTCATTTATCTCTTGTTCTTTAGACCAATTGAGAAATGTGCCATCTGTTAAGCGGTGACTTCAGCAATATTTCACCCGGCTGCTCTCCTTGTCTCTCATTTTCCTCGGCACTAAAACGTGAGGATAATTACCACTTATTAAGACAACTTAAAACATCGTCCTTGTGGTGACAGTAAAGGACAAAATGAGGTAATTCTCAAATTTGGTTCCTTTGTCCCTTTTCATGTACGTAATTCTATTTTCAGCTTTAGTTGGTAATGCTGCTCTAAATGGTATTCATAAATTATGTTGATGATTCTCTATTTAAAGTATTATTCTTTCAGCAGTTTCACTCTGCAAATAATCCATACTATGTTCTCTAATGTATTTTTAATTCATGTTCATGAGTCTATAGATCTGCATATGCTATTTTTTTTCTTAAGGACTTCCTATTAGTCAATTAAAAATCCGAGACCTATTTGGAAATGAAATTAAATGAAATTTTTCAGTTGTACGTCCCACGGTTATGCCGGCCAAGTTTACGGAGAGGGTGATGATGGGAAATAAATGGAAGGGTGGAATGAGTAGGGTGGGAGAAAACGGGAGAACCCCGAGAAAACTCACGGTTACGGTATTTTTCTACTACAAAGTACACTTGGCGATAGCTGGGATCGAAGCAGGGACCACACTTACCAGAGATGAACACTCTATCACTGAACTACCACGGCCTGGAGTGCCAGTTCGAACCTACTTTCCACCCCGAAACTCTACCGAACTGGATTTACGTGTGGCATATCTAGTAACATTCTCTTGCTTGCTAATGATTGCAGACGCTTCGGAGAGGTAGAGACACGGTGGCTCAGTGGTTGAACGTATACCTTTGATGCTAGGAATCCTTGATCAATCCCTGACGACGTGAGTTTGTGGTGGTCAACATAGCCTGAGGTTTATTACGTTGTTCTACGGTTTCCTTCCACTTTCTCATTCCAACTTTTCTTTCACAATCATTGGATTTCATTAATCAACTCTCTACTTTATTTTAAAAGTCATAACTGTAGGATGTAAACTTGAAATTTAGTTTCAATTCAATTTAACAAGATTCTAAATTCTCTCTCAATAACGCTCATCTGGTATAAAACTTGACAATTAAAGGTAAACCCTATATTATTATTATGTATTCCTAAGACTAATGATGTTCTTTTTTTCTTAGGTTTGGATCTGGAAATACTTTCAATACATTTCTCAATCTTCATCGTCCTCTTTCAACTCTCAATATTTTCTATTGTTTTTTCAATTGATCAGTCAGTTGTCTTCTTCTTATTTCTACTCCTTGCTCTCTTTCCATCTATTATTGTATGGCGTTATGAAGAAGATAATTTCTCCGCAAGATGTGTCCGATTCAATTGTCCTTCCTACAAAATTGCTGGTCACAAGCGTCCTCTTCTTTCCTACTCGTTTTAAAATATCTTCGTTTCTTATTTTCCCCGTTTCTTTTATCTTCTCCATCTTCCTCCAACATAACATTTCAAAATTCTCTAAATATTTCTTCTGAAACTCTTGTAATGTTCAAGTTCTCCGCACTGTTTTAACCTCACCAAGATTCTTCAGGGTACATGCCTCACATACCTCAAGTATGTTTTACCCTCATCAATATTTTGAAGATCCCCCCTCGCCCCCCCCCCCAAAAAAAAAAGATCTTTTGACCTCTGGAAGGAACATTTGTTTGGTATCTGTCTAAGCAACAATACTCTACACTTTGCATACTCTCTCATATGGGAGGTTTAACCACGCCAGAGGGTATATATGATTCACATATCCCAAGTGTGACACGTTTTAATCTCACCAATACTATCGATGGTTTCAAAAGTATCATGGTATGGTTTTAACTTCAACAATATATATATATATATTTTTTAGGTTTATGATAAAGATCGATTAACTTCAAAAAAATAACTTTTTAATCTCAAAAAATTTCTAACCTCAGCTCTTATTTCCATACATGGAGTATGGAATATAGATAGGAATTCTTAAGAGGCCTCATCCCGGCGAAATTAAAATACCGTTAATTTTACAGTAATTATGTGATATCTTCAAATATATAAAAAAGATAATTGAAATGTGGAACAAGAGCGCCCTAGACAATATTATTTTGCGTGAGCTACCGTTATCATAAGTCACCTAGTGGCTTTCCGTTTTCAGCCGTTTAGAAACGCGAAAATAAATGCCGATTTTCAAAATGGCTCGAAATTGAAAGCAGATAAGTGAGTCGTGATAACTGTATCTCATGTAAAATGATATTGCCTAGGTCATTCTTGTTCCACATTTCGATTATCTTTTATCTATTTGAAGATATCACATAATTACTGTAAAATTAGCGATATTTTAATTTCGCTGGGATCAGGCCTCTTAAAGCCATCGTCTGCAGCAAAGATGTTAGCAGGTTAACTTCATTAACAAACTCGGCCGAAATAAGCACTCTTTCTTTCTATTGCAATGAAAATGAAATGAAATGAAATCTTTAAGTTTTACGTCCTACGGTTATGCCGGTTAGGCTAAAGGAGACGGTGATGATGAGAGATGAGTGAAATGGTGGAATGAAGAAAGTGGGAGGAAACGGGAGAACCCCTAAAAAACCCACGAGCACGGTGTTTGTCCACCACAAAGTTCACTTGGCGGGGGCTGGGATCGAACCCGGGACACCAAACACTAGAGGTGAAAGCTCTACCACTGAGCCACCGCGCCCCCTATTGCAATGAAAAGTCAAATAGTATATGAAGTAATGAACGAACGGACGGACGAACAAATGTACTAACATAATCATATAAGGCTCACAAGGATGGTTCTAATAAAATAACTCACTTGACAACAATGCATCTAAATGAATACACCAAATAAATATGAATAGAGATGCGCACGAGACAAGATTTGTGGCTGTCTCGTCTCGAAAATATACTGTAAAAGTGATGTCTGGACTCGAATAATGTATATTTCTCTATTGGAAAATCCTGTCTCGACTCGTCTCGTGCGCATCCCTAAATATGAAGAACTTTCAAACTGTGTATTTTCGAAAAGCTTAAGTTAATATACAGGGTGTTACAAAAAATTTTCGTAATATTTTGGGAACAGAATCCTCGCATCAAAATAAGAAAAAAGTTCATATGTACCTGTGCTAAAAGGTGGATACTTTTGGAGTTATAGGGTGCCGAAAACGTGAAACAAGTGAACTTTAAAAGTTCATAGATCCACTACTATGGGACCTATCGTAGTCGGGTCAAGATGTCACTGAGTAACTGGTGTGGAACTGGTATGTGAACTGTCCAAATATCCATGTTTAAAAATGCTCAAGAATTTTTAGAAAGGTAGGTGGAGAGTCATCAAATAATACCAAACAACCTCTCTAAAAATAATTCTGCAAGTACCTGAGGTTCTTAAAGATTGATATTTGAATAATTCACGTACCAGTTCTCAATGATGTCATGACCCAACTACAATTGGGGCTATAAAAGTGAAACTATGGAAGTCAAAGTTCACTTTTCCACATTTTCGGCACCCTACAACTACGAAGCTTTGGACTTCCGATCACAGGTCCAAATGAACTTTTTTTTTCTATTTTGATGTGAATAATCTATTTTCAAAATATTCTGCCAAACTTTTGTAACACCCTGTATAAGCGGTGACAGACGTGATAAATGGACGTTTATTCGAAACACACAAACCTCTGGCTATGACGTGAGAATTACATTGACATCTGAAATTCTCCAACCCTGAATTCTCCCCTCAATTCAGATGTTTACAAAAGTCTCTCTCTCTCTCTCTCTCTCTCTCTCTCTCTCCATACGTTCTTCATATCATATTACTCCTATCCTGTTCTGTACCATTTGGTAATTAGATTTCCAAAATTCCGGGAAGTGAATGCGATGATTATATGCTGTTTATGAGGAGTTCTCATGTACCAAATTGGTAACTTTACGACCAACGCTTCAGAACAAGTATGTTGTAGTAGTATGTACAAAATCTCTTACGTTGTTAAATGCTCTCATTTCGTTCGGGTGTAATGTTCAAATTTGTGTAAATGAATATGATCTTCATCTACTTATTTATATAGCAGTCTCCACATTTTGTGCATGTACAACTATCAGCTAAAAAAAAAAAAAAAAAAAAAAAAAAAAAAAAAAAAAAAACATTCTCCCATCTCTCTGTACCCGCTATACTACGCTTATGCAAATAATTTACATGATCAGACTTTTAGCAGCAAGAAGTGCCCAAATACCATATTTGTGTCTAATGATTTTCAAGAGCCAATATTTTCATTGTAATAAGTAGTTTCTGCACACTTCTCACTGTCTTTTATGCTATTGATTACTTCTATAGATTCAAATCATTATGATATGTCATCATTACCATCATAGGTATTCTGCCATTATTGGCAGGTGACTTGCTTCTACTGAGAAGTTTCCATGCTCCACGGTCTTCCGCTAACCTTTTCGTCTTCATGATTTCTCTGTTTTGATACCGTCCATTAATTGTAGTCTCCTTCGCCCCCCACTCTCTCTTTCTGACACAATACTCTCCTGTCAACATACTCTCTCTTTCTGACACGCATCCCTCATGATACAGTTCCTTCTTAGCCAATGTCTCAATCAGTTTCTCTTCCTTTTCTTAATGATATCTAAAATTGTTCTTTTCTCCTCCACCATTTCCTAAAACCATCTCATTCCGCTCGACCCAGCTAATTCTCTCCACTCTTCTCCACACCGACATTACGAAAGCTTACAGTCATTTTTCGTCATTTGTGCGTAATGTCCACGTGTGTGACACAAACAGTACAACAGGGGGCGCGGTGGCTGAGTGGTAGAGCGTTCACCTCCGGTGCTTGGGGTCCCTGGTTCGATCGTAACTCGCGCCGTGTGGACTTTGTGGTGGAGAAACATCGCGCTCGTGGGTTTTCTCGGAGTTCTCCTGTTTCCTCCCACTTTCTACATTCCACCATTTCATTCATTTCTCATCATCACAGTCTCCTTTAGCCTAATCGGCATAACCGTGGGACGTAAAACTTAAATCTTTCATTTCCAAACAGTACAACACTTTACATGAAGCATTTTATGAGTCTTATTCTTCTCAATTCTTTGTTCAAGTTCCCAGAAAATAATATTTTCTTCCTCGTAATCTCTTGTTTCGCCATTCCTATCTTTACTTTTATTTCATGTATGATAATTAAGGAATACTGGTTCTGGTCCTTCAATTAATACAGGAGTTTCATGGAAAACGATCCGCCAGTTTTCGCGCAGACCAATTTCTGTAATTGATTTCATCACCCTAAAATCGACGTTGCCTGTTGTTTATGATCACATCACCAAAACATTTGAAATGAGATTTAGACATGGTTACGCCTATTTCAAGCAAAATTTTTACCATGTCACTTTGATTAAACGGCGTACTTTAAGGGAAGTTAAAAATTTATGTCAGAAGTAGAATGTATTATGCATATTTTTTTATTATTACATTTTCATTGATTTAAGTATTTTAAGAGGCAAATGAGAGTTAAAATTCTCCAACAAACCTACTTCCCCATGTGCAAAGAGCAGGGATTTCAGTTGGTTCACTAAATAAAAATAAACACTGCTAGTAATTTACTACAAATACTATTATTGTTCAAATGTTAAAACAACAAGTTAATTTCGTTTCACAGTGTGAAGCTACAACCGACTTCCAATCTATGGGAATTTAATACTCAAACTTAAACTTAAAGCACCAAATCTATAGCTACTGGCTGCAATAGATTAATAAGATCAAAGATAAAACATGTTCCTCGGACTCTGATACCATATAAGAAAGAAATTACTCGCTATCATTTTTAAGTGGAAACACTTCAGGTTTGAAAATGCAATTGAAATGGAATCTTTCAGTTTAACATCCCACAATTATTCAATTTACGCTAAGGGGGACGATAATTAAAACAAGTGAATGATGATAAAATAATTGGTGGAATGAGAAAGAGAAGGACGGGGAAAACCCAGGTTACGAACATGATACTGTCCAGCACAAGCTACTTGGCCGGGAATCGAACCAAATACCTCACGTACCAAAGGTAGGCGCTCCACCACCAATCAGTGTAGAAACTAGTGGTGGGCACAAAAACTGGTTTTTCGGTTTTCTCCAAAAACCGATTCAGTTTTTCACCGGATCCGGTTTCGGTTTTCTTCAAAACCGGTTCCGTTTTTTTTTTTCAAAATTGGTTCTAGCTCTGACCAGGATAGTGTTTCGTTGTTCTCCGAAAAGCGATTCCGTTTTCTCAGAAATAGTTTTATGTGTTTTCCAAAATCTTTTACCGAAACCTGTATCGATGAAAACGGAACAGGTTTTGAAAGACCGAAACCGGTTTGGATTAAACCGACCCGTTTTCGGTGAAAAACCGAACCGTTTCTTTTTGTAGAAAACCGAAATATCGGATTTTCGGATTTCGGTTTCCCATCCCTAGTAGAAACCGAAAGAAGTAGTAAATTTGAATCACTTGCGGTTTTGGTAGAATATTCGGAATACTTGTGGTAAATTGTTTTGAGATGGTGAATCGTCTGCAAAAAAAAAAAAAAAAAAAAAAAAAAAAAAAAAAGTTTTCGCTATCTGTTACTGATTTCGTTCTTTGGCGACAAACATTGAAACCGGAAATAACTAATTCCAACCACTTCTGTTTTGAATAGAGAGTTAATGGAGGAGATGGAACCTAACCTTGGTACGCTGAATTGTTTGCAGAGAACCAAATCTCGATATTCATTACCGTTTTTGTTCTGGTACCTGTCGAAAGGCGGAAGACCAGACAGACAGACTGATGGACAAAGCGGTTCTATTCCGAGACTTAAGCATAGCAAAGTTTGGAAGTTTAACAAGTAGTGGTATTACATGTACACATGAAGAAGTTTGGATTGTACGTGATACTTCAAAAATTAATACTGAAACCGGACGTGGTAGTAGTTTTTATACCGGTTCCAGTTTTAGTAAAGAGATTAGATTGGAGATGGAATATGTTCTTGGGACGCATAATTGGTTGGAGAAAAACCCTTATCACTATCTTTAAAGTTTATAGTTTATAGCAACGAACGGTGGATTCGGCAATGGTTAATTTATGCCAGTTTCGGTTTTATCAGAGAAATTAGATTGGAGCTCAAATATATAAGTGAATACAAAAAACCACTTCCGGCTATATGTTATCGATTCTACTTTATGACAAGCGATGTTAAAACCGGAAGTGATTGATAGCTGCCCTTCTAATTTGAATAGAGAGTTGGGGAAAAAAGGTAGTACCTATTATAGAATATTAAATCAACTCCCGGAAACCACTTTTCGGTATCTCTTATCATTCTTTCTCTATGTTGTTGATTATTGAAACCGGAAGTTGTTGGGAGTTTCCAACACTTCCGGTTTTAGTAAGGAGTTAAGGATACGGATAAAATGTATCCTTTGGACGCTCAATCGACTACATGACACCGTTTCTCGATACGTATTACTCTTTTTGCTCTGTAGTGTTCAACGTAAACCGGAAGTTGTATGGGGTTTCCAGCACTTCCGGTTTGAGTAAAGGGTTAAGGTTAGAGGTAAAATGTACGCTTTGGACGCTCAATCGATTACATGAGACCATTTCTCGATGTGTATTATTCTTTTTGCTCTATAGTGTTCAATGTAAACCGGAAGTTGAAAGGGGGTCCCAGCACTTCCGGTTTTAGTAAAGGGTTAATAGTACAGGTAAAATGTATCCTTTAGACACTCAATCGATTACATGAGACTGCTTCTCGATATGTATTATTCTCTTTGCTCTATAGTGTTCAACGTAAACCGGAAGTTGTATGAGGTTTCCAGCACTTCCTGTTTTAGTAAAGGGTTAAAGGTACAGGTAAAATGTATCGTTTGGACGCTTAATCGATTACATGAGTCTGTTTCTCGATATGCATTACTTTTTTTGCTCTATAGTGTTCAACGCAAACTGGAAGTTGTAGGGAGTTTCCAGCACTTCCGGTTTTAGTAAAGGGTTAAAGGTACAGGTAAAATGTATCGTTTGGACGCTTAATCGATTACATGAGACCGTTTCTCGATATGTATTACTCTTTTTTCTCTATAGTGTTCAACGTAAAAACTGGGAATGGTTGATTTTTATGACTTTTGGATGGATCGTCTCCGTAAACAAATATAATTCCTATCTTCTGACCCTCTACTTCCTGTACAAAATTGTGTTCCATTAATTAGCTCTTGAGACTTTTTACTTCTCTCCGTGACATACAGATACAGGAAGATAGAATATATAAAGGAGTAAACTAGTAAACCAAACTCTTTAAAAATGTTTTGTGTTAAACACTGTACGGTTAAGAGACTTGGACAGAAGGAGGGTTAGAGAAGAAATACATATTTAGAGAGCTTTGAAACATAATGCTGGAAGAAGATGGAGAAGATAAAATGGACATAAAAAAGTAACAAAACGAAGATGTTTTAAAACGGATAGGAGAGAAGAGCATCCTTCATAGGAAGGCCAATTGGATTGATGACACATATCTTGCGTAGAAATGGACTTCTTTATTCCCCCATAGAAGGAAAAGTAGAAGGAAAGCGATGAATAGGAAGACGAAAGCAACAGATCGATGATTTAAAAAATAGAAGAAAATATTGGAAATTAAAAGAAGGAAGTTGAAGAAACGTGGAAGAAACATTTCCAGAATCAAACCTAAAATTAAAAAAAAAAAGAACTACCTCATTAGTTCCCGGACCTGTCAAAAGTTAGAATACTTAATAATAATAATAATAATAATAATAATAATAATAATAATAATAATAATAATAATAATACTAATAATAATAATAATAATAATAGAAGAAGAAGAAGAAGAAGCTTTTTTTTTCAATAGGAACAATGAAGTTTCTCAAAACTTCAGGCTAAAAGTCAAGTCTCGACTCAGGTATTTGATTTTGTCCAGCTACGCTCTTTGTGTTCTGCATGAAGTTTGAAAAGAAAAGGTAACAAATCAAGCATTTAAAAAAAAAAAATTTATTCATTGGCTAGATCCAGCCCGCAGTCTACCATTTGACCATCACTGTTCTAGACATTGAGAAAGTAATTACATTATGATTAGTGTAGTAGTGTAGAAGTTTTCCTGAGAGTTTTAAAATTTCATGACGAATTGCCGATATTGTTGGGAGGAAGTTGAAATCATGGTTACACTACGCAACTTGTCAATACCACCATCACACGAGTACCGTAAATAATTTGTGCTCTTCGACCGCTGTTAATTGATTATTTACGCGCTTTTACCATAAATATTTTGTTGGTTGTCTCTCTAAACGAATTAGTTTTGTCAATGTCAGTACATGTGGTTAGTATTGTTATTGGATAGGATCAAGCTATAATTTATTTGTTATTGGATACGGTGCATACATATTTATTGGTGACGTTGTAATGTTGTATAGAATATAGCAACTAACAGTCACAATTTGATTGGTTTAAATATTTTATATTAGGGTAAATTAAGACTGTTTGTAACATGAATTGTTATTTTAGTATTAAAGGAATTGTGCAACTGTGTAATATGCTTTTAACATATTTATAGAGAAATTTCCACAGCTCATTCAAAACATTTTGCAGAAAGTATTAATTTTGATTAACTAAGTTTTAGAATTTTCAACAGAAAATTAGATCTCACAAATTTGGACTTTTCTAATTAATACTCAGTAGGTTCCAGATTCAATTCCCAACAAACAGGGAGCCATCAAAGCTAGAAATCTGGAACATTCAAAATGACCTCATTTCTTAATTTGAATCAAAATAGTTTCAATTGAGATATTACAAATAAGTAAAATGTGTTTTTAGCTACAAATATTCAGTAACAAATTCAAAGACTTACAAATTATTTTGGTCTGGCAACCTCAATGATTCGCAATATAACTCGTTTGGCTGAGTTGTGTTTCAAAGAGAGCTCAAGGTAGTATTTTTTGATTTAATACATTAGACTTCCAAAATTAAGTATAGATTTTTTTAAAAAAGAAATGGTAATAGTGTTGTTTTAAGTGGAACTGAACACTTAATTTAATTTTAAAAAATTCAGCAGAAAATAAAGGGATATTAAAATTTTACTGTCTATCATTTTAGCAATTACCAATGCTACATATAAATATCCAAATCATATTATATTCTGTTTTTTGCAAATTTCAAAAACTCTTCTAAAAATACTATATGAAGTATTACTATTCTCTTTCTTGGAGTATTTAGAAACCACTAGAAAGTTACGTTGAAAAGTGCTAGTATTATCTCCTTCTTGCAAAATTAAGAAACCAACAGAAAGTTACGTTGTAAAATCTTAATATTATCTTCTGTTTCTTGAAACATTTAGAAAATACCAAAGAGTTGAGTTGTAATATGTTATTGTTATCTTCTAGGCTATCTCTTTTACAACATTTTGAATGACTAAAGCAGCGTTTCCCAACCTTTCTCAACTTGCGGCATACTACGGGTGTTACTTGGATTCAACGCGCGGCACACTTATAGATATTATTATTTGTAAATATGTATAAAACACAACAGTGCCGGATCCAGGGGGCGGTTGGGGCGATTGCCCCCCCCCAGAAGAGGAAAGTTTTTTTTTTTAAATTTTATATATAAATTAAACCCATCCCAGAGTTTGGAGCTCTTAAAAGTAGCTCTAAGTAGCAGTATTACAACTCACCGCCCCCCCCCAGTGGTCCGTCCTGGATCCGCCTCTGAAACACTGTTTTTTTTTTCTGTGATTATTGATCTGCTCCTCGCAGAGAAGAAAGCTCTATCAGTTGCTTCTCCTCGTGGTAAATCATTATGCTTATTTTTCATTCTAATTTTAAAATAGGAAACAATTGCAATGAAATATTGAACTCCGGTTTTTAAAAATACGCTTTCTTTTCAAAAACTGTATCCAACCTTTTACTAACAAAGATCACTAAATAACGAATGAACAAAGAAATATCTTTTACTTTTAAAACACAAATGTAGGTAATTGGTCGAGAGGATTAAATGATATTTTAAATTTTCAAATTCCGAAATAGTCTGCAACAATAAAGAAACAATAATGGTCATAACAATGATAACAAATACTTTTTTCAACATTAGAAATGCAGAACAATAACCCGGTATGAAACTTAAAATTGTAGATTCATAGTAGAGGTAGGCCTACATAGTAAAGTGAAATACAAATATACATTTTTCCCTACGTTTTGCAATTTGATTGGTATAAAATTAATAATTTTGTTTCGATTTCTCGCGGCACACCAGCGGCCCACTCACGGCATACCGGTTGGGAAATGCTGGACTAAAGAATAACTATGTTGTAAAACGTTAATACTATCTTCTGTTTCTTGCAGCATTTAGAAATCTCCAGAAGGAAAGCTTATAAAATGTTATTAGACTATTATTTTCAGTTTCTCATATTATTTCAAATAAATAATATTACTTTGCAAGTGTTGGCGACATTATTATATGTTTCTTAGTTGTTAGAAAACATTGAAAAATTAGTATCTCTTATGTCCCTTATAGTATTTTGAAAACGCTAAAAAAAAAAAAAAAATGAACAATTTACAATTTGTGTGAATAAAGCTGAAAATGAAAGCTATACTTTTGTGCTAGCCCTGGAGTTTCTCTTAGTACAAACAAATTCTCTTCAATACGCCCAATAATCTTACTAAACTATTCGCAGTTCCCATTTCAGTGAATAGCCCGTAACGTTAACCCGACATGATGATGACTCATGTTTCAAGAACACATGTACCAAGTAAGTGTTACTATGTTGTTGGATACTTGTAATTCCTATCAGTTACATATATAAGCTGAAATCTAGATTTTTGATGTTTGTTTGAGAAAATACATTTGGCTTACATATTCAAGAATGTGGTAACGTGTTCTCAGCAATGAGTTTAATAAAATAATTTAAAAAATCGCAGAGTCTTTTCGAATATGTGATTCAACTTCTCAGTAGGAAAAATTTGAGTGTTTCTTTTCTATTTGCCTTTAGCATGATCAAATTATCTGTTGATTTTAGATCTGAGGAAGTTAATGTCTTTACTTATTTTACTCAAGATAGATATATGTGAAGTTATCTTGTTGTAATCAAATCACGGGAAAGTGGCTTAACCGACTGAAATTTCCATTTTTTGGATATAGTTAATGCCTACCTCAAACTGTTTTTTTTTTCATGTTAGTTTAATTAAAATGCATGTCGTGAGGAGAAAGCAGGGGTTATAATGTATACAAAAAAAAAAAAGATGAGTTTCTCGTGAAACTTTCAAGCTAGGAATACGGAACTCGGTATATAGATTCCTCATCTACATATCTATACTATACCATCTATCTATTTATCTATATCTACCAATATATATATATATATATATATATATATATATATATATATATATATATATATATATATATATATATATATATATATATATATATATATATATATGCAGGGTGTCGCAAAAGTCCCCTGACATAAAGTAGCTCCGTCATTATCACAGTTACAACAAAACGTAAGAGGGGAAAACCGTCTCCAAATATGATGCTTTCCATCTAAAATGAAGATTTTTTTTTTTTTTAATCGGACGAGCCTTTTGGGCTGTACACTCTTTATGCACCGAATGTTAAATGAAAATGCAACGTTGCCATTTACCTCAATTCACCCCGTATATATATATATAGACTAAATCCACTGACTAACTCGCTGATTCTCCTTAGACTTTAGGCTGTAAATGAAGCGGAATTTTCGAAATGTGGTCCCCAAGGGAGATGGTTGAACCAGTTCTAACTGTGAGCCAGATATCCGAAACTATGCGTAAAATATTCAAATATTGTTTTAATGTTCCCTTGCACTTTAAGCTGTAGATAAGACAGTGTTTTTCGAAAGCAGTTATTAAGGGAGCACAATGTAGTTTGAATATTTATTTACTGTTCCCCAGATGCCCGAAACTATTTGGTCTAGGAATTAATTCGTGCGGTTGGTACGCACACATTGAAGCTGTAGTACAAACACAAAATACATAAATACCTTAAGAAAAATATTGTCCATCGCTAGCCACCACTTTCGCCCATCTGTCAGGCAATGTACGGATTCCGTGGCGAAAGAAGTCCTCATCCTTGGTAGCGATCCAGTCAGAGACCCATGTTTCGATATCTTCTGAAGAAGTAAACCGCTGTCCAATCAAATCGTTGTTCATGCAATCGAACAAGTAGTAGTCCGAAGGAGCAACGTCTGGTGAATACGGCGGGTGGGGTAAAACTTCCCATCCGACATTTTCTAAATAGGTTTTGACCGGTTTTGCGACATGTGGGCGAGCGTTATCATTTTGAACAATAAGTTTATCATGTCTGTTCTCCCATTCTGGTCGTATTCTGGCCAGAGCTTGCTTCAAACGCATTAATTGTCGTCGATAACGTTCTCCATTCATAGTTTCACCCGGTTGCAGCAGCTCATAGTACACCACACCTTTCATATCCCACCATATGCACAGCATAACCTTTGCACAGTGAATATCTCGTTTTGGTTGTGATGGACCTGGTTCACCTGGTTTCACCCAGGCCTTTTTTCGTTTAGGGTTCTCGTAATGGATCCACTTCTCATCACCCGTAATAATTCGATGCAGAAACCCCTTTCTGCTCTGTCGTTGAAGCAGCAATTCGCAAATGGTTTTTCGTCTTTCAACGTCTCTGTCTTTCAATTCATGTGGAACCCAATGTGACATCTTTTGAATCATTCCCATGGCTTTCAAGCGTTTGGAGACTGTTGTTTGATCAACGCCTAATGCTGCTGCAAGTTGTTCCTGCGTTTGACACGAATCCTGCTCGAGCAATGCTGTCAATTCTTCGTCTTGAAATTTTTTTGGCTGTCCAGCTCGCTCTTGGTCTGCCAAGCCGAAATCACCACTTCTAAACCGTGCAAACCACTTCTGACACGTTCGCTCAGCTAGAGCATGGTCACCATACACTTCCACCAAAATACGATGACTTTCAGTCGCACTTTTCTGCATGTTAAAGTAATGCAGCAGGACACCCTGCAAAAACACTTTATCAGGCACAAATTGCGCCATGTTCACTTAACTACAAACTGGTGTTGTTGACGCTTTAATCCACTGCCCTATACTACGAACGATACGCGATGACAGGGGTTTGCAACACATGTGTGGATACACGGAACTGTGGGACGCTCCGTTCGTTGCGCCATCTCTTGTCCACCCGCACGAATTAATTCCTAGACCAAATATTACGATTAGAATATTATTTTTTTTCTTTTTCATTTTTTCTTTTACAAATCTTTTCCTTACTCTCTAGGCTGTAGATAAACTGATTTTTTTTTAAGTGCGACTTCCAAGGAAGTTGATCTTTTGTCGTTTGGCAGATATTCAAAAGTATTGAACTTTGAAACTGACTTTTACTAGATCTTTGGGAATCTTGGACACAAGAACTTAAAATTTTGTACAAAAATGCAATCCTCAGGTCTGGGAGGGGAAGTTGAGTAGTACGAAATGGCAACCCTGTGGAGAAGAATGTGTTCTTAAATCTTTCTTTCAATTTCTACCATGTCATTGGAACTCTTGGATATAGTACGTGATACTTTGTACATTTGCTAATTGAATCCTAGACTAAGCGTAGGGCAGAGTTTTACTAAACGTTAGCCTAAGTGGGTAAAAGTGGATTTGGATTGTTTCTCGCTGTATAGTAGGTTTCAAAAACAATTGAAAGTAATTGAAATTTTCTTTAAAAGTTTTCTTCAAAACTAGAATCTACGAATAAGAGAAATTTCTGAAATTCAAGATATAGCAGGGCAAAAAAGAGGAGAAAATAAACTATTCTCAGTCTGGGATGTTGAAAATTTTGAGTAATTCCACTCCGAGACCTGCACGTGTTTATTAAAATATTTGACAATATTATGAATTTCTTTTGAAGTACTCAGCATACAACCAGAGAAATCTCCTATATTATATATTTTAACATACATAGTATGGTCATCTAATACAAGAAGACGATTTGGTTGATATCGGCACTGCGAAAAGACTTAAGATTAATTTTTGGAAAATTGAGTTTGGGGGATATAAATTTTGAGTAACAGTTTCCACGAAACGGGGAAAATCTTCCTATTTCGAATATACGAAAACGATTTAAGTTGGCTACAACTTCGACAAAATTCATTTATAGGGATATACATATTTCGGGATGACGAGGTTTGATTACAAATTTGCCTAACGTTTTCTATGAGATGAAATGAATTGACTGTTTCCAGATACGAGAAAAACATTTTGATTTCATCTTGACAAAATGAAAGAGTTGTTTTTGAGCAATTTAGGGAGAATTTGTCAATCTAATTCTAGCGAAATCAAACTTGCATTGTTAAGTATTTTGAAACCAAGAAAATCTTCCATACATCTTTCAAATATTTTCTATCAATCTTATTCTTCCCATACGAAGAATGGGCATTCTGTTATTTGAAAGTAAACGTACATGTCCCGGTGATTATGAATATTTTTGTTTCAAGGGGTCAAAAGGGCATTTTATATTACATATAAATATGTAGGTATGTGTGTATGTTTTTCCGCATAACACTAGAACACCTGGAGCAAATTCCAAAATTTGATATAAATATAACTCATAATCTGGAATAAATACTGTGGAGGTAAGACAACCCTAGGAAGGAAGGGGTGACAAGTGAAAATAATAATTAAAGAACGACTGATATTAGTGCCGAAATTATAGTTATCGTTGTCGCTGAGATGAATAGCGATACTCCCGGTACCGTACTTTGGACACAAGATGCCTCTAACGAAGAAAGGGAAGACGACTGATATTGGTGTCAAACCTATAGTTTTCAGGATCGTTGAAATGAATAGTGATACACCCAATGCTTTATCCGCATGGGGGGTGAGGGATAGTGATGGAAAATGGATAGCGTTTAAAGAAATCGAAAACGACAAATATTAGTGTCAATCCCATAGTTTTCGGGATCGTTGAAATCAATAGTACAAGTTCAATCCCCATCATCATCTGGAATGATAAGGGGCAAGGGATGGGAAGAGAAAAGTTATATTGCACACTGAGAAAAATCTGTTCTCCGGACAGCGGTATATTTTACAAATATACGGAATGCTCTTGCTTACTACAGAAATCTGTATGGAGCATATGTTACCAATATGTTACATACGCACTGCTCTTAGATGTTACATCATGCCGTTGCAGGATGTCTGACATCTAACAGTTTTCCGTACATCACATGCGTATCACTTATGTTACATTCCTCAGCTATATATTATATATGTCCATTTGTATGTGAGTTCCTAAACGCCTATATTGTTGCACACGAAAAGCACGTATAATTGAACACTTAAACAGAATATATTATAAAAGGTGTGTTTTGAGTTATACGTCTACTGTACCTTCAGTACAAAAACTGCAGGAATTACACATGTAACCTACATTTTATGTATGTTATCTATAATTTTTTTTCACTTGCACTGTACATTACATTGCATCAATACACTTTCAGTGAAATGAGCATCTTAAAGAGGAAGGGGGGAGGAAAACAACGTTCAAATAGTTTGCGCAAATTTATTTTCCCCTTGCAAAGAATGGTCATTTCAGTTTATATACGAGGAAGAATCAAAAAGTATTGCCTCCCTCGCTATAATTTGTTCTTATTACAGCTACTGAACTACTTATGCATGATAGAAATAACCTAACTCTACTATTGTACTGTTATCTTTTTCGTATTTAATGATTAGAACTGTGGATATGATACTAAAACAAAAAGTCTTCATTTAATTTCTCTGAAAAGAAGGTTGTCCACCTAAAGAAATCTATAATCCTTTGAGAAAATGTTTATGGAAACTCTGTGATGGAAATCAGCAATGTGCGGCGTTGAGTGAAGAAGCTTACAAGCGGAGAAACAGAAATTGCAGATAAACCGAGAATTAGACGGCCGACATCATCAATAACAGATGCAAATCAAGAACGTGCTGATGAATTGATTCGAGGAGACAGGCGCATTACAGTTCAGAATGTTGCTAACGCATTTGAACGTCTCAAATGATTCTCTGTTCAAGGAATAATTGTTGACCTGGGATATCACAAAATCAAAGATTCAATGACTTGGGTGAAGTTAAAACAGCTTTAAAGTCATATGTCAAGAAGCAAATCCCTGAGTTTTTCAAAAAAAAAAAAAAAAAAGTTTTGATCCCTGGGCTCGACGGGTGGTGCAAATATGTTCAAAATCATGGAGACTATGTTCAATGGTAGTTTCCTGTAGAGAACAATTCGGGCTATGATTTTTAATACCTGTTGTTCTGCTGTTATATGTTCATTAACACATTTTTCATACCACAGAAGGGATTACTTTTTGATCCGCCCTCGTACACACACACACACACACACACATACATACATACATATATATATATATATATATATATATATATATATATATATATATATATATATATATATATATATATATAGAGAGAGAGAGAGAGAGAGAGAGAGAGAGAGAGAGATAGATAGATATGTGTGTGTGTGTTGAATTCATATTTGTGTGTGAACTATCCTTTAAAATAAAATAAAATGTTAAATATTGTGGACAGTTAGGGAAGAAAAAAACATATTTTCAGGCACTGCACATTAGAGTTTTGACGCATACCTAACTATTGAAAACACAAAGTGCTCAGTCTATCAGAGCTGAATTGTGTCCAATAGATTTATATCCAACGGTGATTACATGTGTTATATGCATAAAAATGGTTTTAAGTGCTCTTTAGCTTGAAAGCAAATTATGGTGCATGATGACTCTATACCTGAATTCCTCTTAAAGCATGTGTAATGAATTGACTCGTAATGCATGCAATATCCTAGTATAGCAGTTGGATTTCGTGTAGCGGAAATTGATTACTGATTTACAGTTGCACCAAGAGAAGTCTCTTCACTCCATACTCGATGAAAGTGCCAATACAGTGTACTATGCATGTAATATTGAACTAAAGGATTGAAATATCTACGGTTTAGGGGTTATGATAGAAACAAAAGAAACTGAGTGCTTTCAAAAGGTATATATATACTAATATTACGGATAGTAGTGGCGTATATAGAATTCAATTATGGGGAGGATTGTTCAAGTACTTTACCTCGCATCTTTTAAGGACAAGTGTGATATTTCTACAGTACGTTATCATTTTATATTATCATTTTAAGTCTCATATGCCTATATGTTGGTATTCCTCGTTGAGCTGTGCACGATGCTGGCCCAAGAGAGAGACATCTGAATTTGGAACTTGGAGCTTAAAGTTTTAATATACTAAATATTTATTTTCCCCCATAATATCTTGCTTAAGGGGCGGAGGATAATACCAAAAATCTATCGTTGCGTACGCCACGGATAGATTCATTATTATGTGTAATCAATTTGTAGCAACCATAATATTGTTCATTTACAGATCAGTGCGTTTAGTTCCCAAGAAATTCCAATCCAATGTACTGCATATATATATAAATAAATATTTATCTCTAGTACAACAACGGAGGAGTGGTGGCTTAGTGGTACAAAGTTCACCTCTTGTGCATGAGGTCCTTGGTTTGATCCCAGCTCGGGCCAAGTGTACTTTATGGTGAACAAACACAGTGTCCGTGCTTGTTTTCGGAGTGCTCTCGTTTCCTCCTACTTTATTTATTTCACCATTGGGTTCATTCTTCTTTAGCCTAGCCGGCATAACCGTGGGACGTAATGCTGAAAACAAAATAATTCTTTCGAGTGCGATTACTTCGAATTCAATAAAGCATAATAATTTTAAACAATATATGTGTTGTTTCATAAAATTAAATTAATTCCTCGTTTTTTTTTTTTTTTTTTTTTTTGGTTCAACGATGAAAAATGAAATATATGAGAATCTATAGATCTCAGAGATTTAAACAAAATAATATGCGTGACTGCATGTCCTCATGAGTTTTTTTTTTTTTTTTTTTGAGAAAATCGCAAGGAGCAAGTTTAAAAGGTAAAAATCGATGCTTAGCAGTATCCGCGCCACCTATTAAGATAAAACTGATCTTAAAATTCGAGGTGCGCTCAAAAATAATTCAAAATTTTAAAATAGTGTACCAACCGCGAGAGGAACTGAAAAAATTAGCGGGAGGTTTAGACAAGAAATTGCCATTTGTCTCGTTTCACTATGACCGTTAGTTGCTAAGTTACAGTCGTTGAAGTAAGAACGTGCACACGCTATTCGTCGGATTAATGATACAACTATAAGGAAAACGCTTGGAGAACAACGAGTGTTGGTGTGTGACAGTTGTACAGTGAACTATAAAGATGTTATAGCAAGAATTTGGTTTCTTTTCGAACACACCTCGTATACTCTCATGAAGCTTTTCTTTCTGACACATGTAAGACGATTAAGGGAACTATAGTTAATGAGATATAGCCGAGAATTATTACTTAAACTTTTTAATAAAATTTTGTTATTGTTCAAAGTATATATAGTATAGTATTGTTATTGTTCAAAGTATAGTATAGTATTGTTCAAAGATGATACGAGTATCAATCGATATGTTAGATTGTGCTGAACAAAAAGAGATAGCTGGCGGTAAATTTTCATGCGTAGTTTTCGAAACTTTAGAGAAAAAACGAAACTTCTAGAAACGAATCTAATATATCGATTTGCTGTATATGATGTATATGGAAAAGAAACACATACTGTTAATTAACAGACTGTATGTTTTCTATGTATTCTCTTCACGGTGACACACGCACTACTAACAGTGACAAGCATGCTCCGAACAGTGGCGCAAATACTAGCTACTTGTAAAAGAAAAATTGCATCGGAAGTGTTACTGTTCGTTTCAGCCATCCCAAAAACTATGGATTCAACACTTAATACCGATCATATATATCCCTCCCCGAACGCTAAGTTGCACCGTCAAACTGAAATGATAAAACCCCATCCCAGGTCCGAGTCTCATCTATGTTGGTAACTTGATTGAGATCGGTCATGTGGATCAATAGTTAATATACATAGTGAGTTTTTTTATAACTCACAAACATAGTGACTTTCATTTATATATATATATATATATATATATATATATATATATATATATATATATATATATATATATATATATATATATATATATATATATATGTCTATATCTGAATCCATATCTTAATATACTATTTATACTCCTTCTCTTGGTAGGGAGGTTCCCTTTTAAAGAAATCAATAATAGTCTCTTAATTTCCAAGACAGAAATCTTATTCCGATAAGATAATATATAATAATTTAACCTAAATTATTTGTCAAAATATTCCATATAAAATGAGTTGTTTCATATTGTTCCGTGACTTCTCAGAGAAATGAAAGAAGACAGGTACTTCTCTAGTCTCGTCAAGAAATTTCTGAAACAATTTCATCTTGGTTTCAAGACAAGACAGACAAATAACTCGTTTCTAATTTCAAGAAGTTGCGTCTGGCTTAGTTTACGACGTGAAAAAAAAGGCATGCGTAAAGGGACATTAAATTCCAATCCTACCTGTCAAGGGTAAATCTCAAGGGTCAAATGTCAAGGGAAAATCTCATTATCAGCAGAATATGCAGTGCGGATCATACTGACTATTGTAGGTACCTTCTAAAGAGATCTGAGAAATCCAAATTGATTGATATCATTGCATCAAAGCTTCAAAGGTCAAATTTTATTATATCAGTTAAAGAATATAATAATTTGTAAGTTGTGCACAGTTTGTTTCATATAAAATACTCGAATCTTGAATACTCATCATAGGTATTCTGCCAGTATTGGCAGGTCACTTGCCGCAGCTGAGAAGCTTCTATGTTCCACAGACTTCTGCTAACTTCTTCGTCTTCAAGTACGATTTCTCTATTTTGATATCGTCCATTAATTGTAGTCTCCTTCTCTTCTCCCTCTGTTTCCTGCCATCATACCCTCTAGTACTTCTCTCATTACACTGTTCCTTCCTGTCCCAACCTGTTTCTCTTCCTCTTCTTAATAATATCTAAAATTGGTATTTTCTCTCCCACCATTTCTAAGACCCTCTCATGAGTTTTCCGCTTTAGCCAGCTAATTCTCTCCATTCTTCTCCACACTCACATCTCTTCTCTCAACTCTTTATTCAAGGTCCCACGAAATCGTCTTTTCTTCCTCCTAAAGGCTTCTTTCACCATTCCTATCCTTGCTTTTATTTCACCTTCACACTTCATATCATCACTAATAATACTACTCATTACTTTATATTTTAAATCTTACTTCCATGAAAACAAAGGCTACCTTTTCTTCAGCCAAAATCAGAAAAACAAGTCTTCGTTATGTTACCATCCAAATACTTTTGTAATCAGAGTAATTTTTAAAAATCGAAATTGTACTTTAACAGCGGTCTTTCTTCTTGAGTAAATGCAGAGTGTCTACGAGTCTCTAGGAGTGTCACTACCAGTACCATAATAATAATAATAATAATAATAATAATAATAATAATAATAATAATAATAATCTTAATAATAATAATAATAATAATAATAATAATAATAATAATAATAAAAATCTGAGTAAAATAATTTAAAATATTTTCTGACCGAAATCATTTAATTATTAAAACTTATACTTTTATTAATAAAAGAACAAATAATAGGCTGATTACACTAAAGCAAATAAAGTGTAGAGATAGTTTCACAACTAGGTTAGTTATAATTTATAACTAACTCCTGGCGCTACAATTCATAGGGACTAGGTATTCCAACTGGATTGTGGCACTTTATACCTTTGGATGATGTGTGGTCAACACATCAGCTCCCCTCACTTTTAATATTCTTTCTTTTCAGTAGCTCCTCAATTGTTCTCACGACGATGGGTGGACGCTGCGATGCCAGCACCATCTAGCGATCACACATCTTTCGTGTGACCAGACTCGGCACTATGTACTTTTGCTGACCTCTTGAGTTGTAGTGTAGTTTGAAGAAAATGACTTGAAATGAAAGAAATATTTATCTTTAACTCATCCAGAAAT
This sequence comes from Thermobia domestica, assembly GCF_964235325.1. Lineage (NCBI taxonomy): Eukaryota > Metazoa > Arthropoda > Insecta > Zygentoma > Lepismatidae > Thermobia > Thermobia domestica. The sequence continues at coordinate 51,089,096 of NC_137464.1, forward strand.
AGAATTTCGTTCCGTTCCGTTAGTAGGGCAACAGGGTCTTGTCACTTGTCTGTCTGTCTGTCTGCTTCATACAGTTTATTTCAACTTCTTTTTTGTACGTATGAAATAATGGCTACCATGCAGTCGTGCGTATGCCAGCACCAACTAACAGTCCAGTTCAGTATGTGATGATCACCGTTACCCCCTGTACACCCTTCTAACCGTTCTTTTCTCTGGTCCAGCCTCCTCGTTCTCCCGTTTGCTCACCAAGGGAGAAAATGAAATAATGAGCCGCGGAATAGAACGCGGCGAACATAAAGTCGCATCGAGACCTCATCCCACTAGCTAGCATCCCCCTACCTCACTTTACACACTCAAACACACTCACACACACGCAACTTGTCTCAAAATGCAAGCACACATACACACACACACACACACATACACATATATGTATACATTCGCACACTGATAACTTCAAGAGAATGTGTCTATGTTGCAACCTAGAGGAACAGCCCCGGAGTAAAATGAGTTACTGGAAGCGACATTGTGCGGGGGTTTGAGGGAAGAGTGGGTACAGGAAGCAAAAGACAGGGAAAAAGAAGAATGAATGAATTCACACACATACACAGAGAGAGAACAAACGAGAAAGATGGCGAAAGAGAGGAAGAGAGAACAAAGGAAATGAAAATTAGGAAGTTAGACAGCAGAAACGGATGGACCGTGACACAGAGGCCAAAAGTTGGAACTAAAAGGATGGATGCTGAAGCTTCATACATTGGATGGGACGAACATAAATTGAAAGATTGTAAGTAACGTGCCATTTGAATAATATAAGTAGGGAGGGCAAAAGACTCATAAGTTTTTTCCTTTCTTTTCTTTTTTTCCCTTTATCTTTTAACAGTTTCATTTTGGCTCTCTTTCAGCTACTAGCAGATCAAACGCATAGGAAAACTGACCTCCCTAGCTCTTCGATTCCCAAAGTAACCAAACAAATATTTTTGATCAGTTAACTTTGAAGCGTGACCTTGTGTAGCTCAGATTTTGGTTAATTACTCTTTGTATTTTAGGGGTTATTTTATCATGTACGATTAGATTCCTAAAAGGAACTAATGTAATCTAATAGAGCATGTGTAGATTAATTGTTAATTAAGATAAATAAAGCATTGAATATTAAATAAACTGACATTTGGACCCGGTGTTGTGGATCTTATATAACGTAATAAATACATGTTTGGATGAAGGAAACAGCTATAGAAGTAAGAGTCAGACTTTGCAAATCTGTACATCACAACCAAGTTGATGGGAAATCATACTCACCATATACTTTTGAATGTAAGACTCGATGTTCCAATGTTGTCTTTGTCACAGACTAAAGTATACTGTTGTAGTTCGTCCAAGAATTTTCACTTTCCATATCAATCACTTGAGTCTATTCTTCGGCCTATATAACGTTTTATTTTAGCATAAAGAACGCCAATTTTACGAGTATTTCTGTGATCCAGCAACGTCTGAATTTTGCCGCTTGTTTCCTAATTAATGAAATGTGCTAAATGTGCTGTATAAGAAAATTTTGTGTGTGTACGTGCGCTTTCTTGTTGACAATAGTCTGTGAGATTGAGTTGCAGTACCACAACAGGCATTTATTATGAAATTCAAAATGAAGATATTTAACAAATTACCTTGTACAACATGTGAATAAAAGTTATTTTTCTGACCGAGTTTTATCATGTTACAGTAGTATTAGGAATAGATTATACGAGTCGTCCATTTCCAAACGGCATCTTGTCTACCAGACAAGTTTTCCAGAAATCGAAATAAAAACTCTGGATACACTCTATACAAAAAGATTTAACAAAAGGCTATTTGGGTTTAACGACATTTCTTATATTCTACATAACAAGTTTGTAGGTTCGCTCGATTATAATTTGACGATGCTTCACAATAACCATAGCTTCATATTCAATGAGGATACAACAAAGATATGGGAAATCGTGTTTGTTAGAATTATATTAACGACTTAATACATGTGTGTGATGTTTCGTTTCTTCCAGGTTTGTCTTAGTCACTGTAGACGATGGGTCTGTCTGAGTCATATCTCGTCACAAGTCTCTCCGTTCACCGGGTCGCGTGGATCATTGGTCTAACTACTGCCAGGTCTTCTGAAAAGTTCGTGATCCATTGAATCACAGGCAGTTACAAACCAACCTCCATGAAATATACATCATGATAATTCTTAACTCTATCTCTCTTTCAACATGTACATGAACGTAATCTACTCTATATCCTAACCTCACCAAAATCATATGCCTGATGTCTACAACACTCCTTTACATTTGGGGTTTCTTCAACTATTGGCCTAAAATTCTCCATACATTAGTCCTTCATCTACACAGCAACTATTAACAATATTTCTTACATTATGCAAAAGTGGCAAGTGCTCATTACACAATGACTTTCTGACTACTGATATAAAATTCTCACACACTAACTTTATACTTACAACTTCCAACGGAAGTCGAGAACAACTGTGAAGCATTCTAAAGCAGGCTCTGCCACATGTAGACAGATGTACCATTATTATTCTTGATCATTTGTAGAACTGCTTTCCACAAAGGAGATTAGCATCATCTGCTTCCAAATAAAAACTTCCCTAGCTATAATAATTTGCTTCAGTTTTGGAGTAATTGATGTTAATTAAATATTGTAACAAACTAAGAAATAGAGAAAACAATATTGCAATGGGTTTTGCGTCACTCTCTGGAGTATATGCGTCACTGTCAGGAGTATATGTGTCACCGTTAGAGAAAGGCAGACAGCAATATAAGCTCTGATTGTTTACAATGTATTTTTTTTTTTTATAAATATTTCTAGGTCTAATGTTTATGAATATATTGTGTAATTCACTTTTAGGATAGGGCTTAAAAGTATTAGGGAATTTTGGACTTTTCCAATCAACTTTTACTCAGGCCCGTATCCAGAGGGGTCTAGTGGAAGCCGGGCCCTCCCTAAATTTTTGCTGGGCTCCTAAATGTTTCACGGTAGGCTTGCAAATGAACTATGATATGGTGATAAACTATAATATGGTTGGATCGGGCCCTAACTTCAGCCGCCCCCCACCCTACATTTTTGGGCTGGTTACCGGCCTGCTTTTACTATAAAAAAAATTCTTCCTGTATACAGTAATAATAATTACAGTCTCAAATACTAAGTTCTTCTTAGAAATTTGGTGGTTTGTTGGTGAGATTATATGAACCCCGAGACTAAGCATCCTAGGGTGATAGGATCCAAGACTCCTGTGTCCAAGGAGTGGATGTAGGTACCTTTCAGAGATCAAGCATCTTAGAGAAGAATAAAGCAGAAGTATCAGGCGTCTTTGAGAGTAGTGAAGCTATCGCGAGGACCAGGCGTTAAAGCGAAGGATCTGTCAGAGATTGAGGGTCCTAGAGAGTAGTAATGATATTGCGAGGACGAGGTGTTCAAGCGAAAAAAAAGTCTCAAAGGCGTCTTAGAGAGTGATCAATCGAGGACGCTTAATGGTTTCTGCAGTGCTTTGGCTCCTTTTATCCTGAAAAGTTGCTAACTTCATTGATCTTTCTCCTTACTTGACGATTGTTGAAAACGGTTGACAACATTTTTTAAGTGGTTTCCGTATGAAGTTATTTACAACCAGCATGTGTTGCTTGATGCACGTCTAACAGTGCAGCAAAATAAGCAATCTGTTCAAGCAGAATAACAATGATTACTAACAATAGTCGAGATACTTTTCGAGCCATAAAAGTTCGATTTTCTCAAAAGCTATGCTTGAGATTCGACTTTCAATCACGTCATTTTGATCTTCTATGTTACCTATCAATATTCATATATGTCTGGTATTTGGATAATATTAGAATTAAATAAGAAATAAAGTTTAAGAACTGATATTTGGACTATTATTCTGGGTTTTACCTAATTTATCATGTTACTAACTGTAAGCATAACGAAGAGTTTCATTAGGATTGAGACCTAATTAACCTGATTCTGGCAGATATCACCACTTACTACGGAAGGTAAAGAGGTGTTACTCTGACTTCATGTTGATATTATGCTCAATCGATTCGCTTTTACATATAAAACAATTACGCAAACGGAGAAATCCTCGGTCGGATGCGTGTTCGAACTACGAGCGTTCAAAATTCATAATTGAACAGATTTTGCAAAAAGTTTGAAGAAACTATTTTTTTTCTTTTTTAGATACATGCTTCATTTTTGGTATCGGGGGATTTTCTTGGCTTCCCAGAATAGTGGTGAAGTCAAAACGTGCGCATTTTGCAAGTATTATGGAGAAGGTGAAGTATAATGTTGTTTTACAATTTGCAAATTGCCTTCTATTTGGCACACCAAGTCGACAGGCTGATAAAATGTCTTTGCCACCCCTATTCGACTGTATTGTCATTCGAATGGCACTTTCCTGTGTGGCCATCTTCAAATTGAACAATGACATTTGTCTCCGAAATGTTTGGCCGCGGAACTAACGTGAACGAGACTCCGAATCCAGTCGGCCTCTTGAAAGACGGTATTTCAATGTCTCATCGCTAGCATTTTTGTAAAAATAATTTGGCAACGCATTTCAATGGCGATTGTAGAAAAATAGTGACCAAACTTCAGGGAATATTTTACGATAATCGGCCATATGTGGCCAAAAAACAGAAATCAGCTAGCAATAATATATACATTGGTTTTCTCTAGAATAAAAGCCGCCTTTTTCACAGTTAAGGCGCACATTCCAACTATTTTTTTAAAAAAGTTTTTCGGCCTATTTTCTCGCTGAATATCATCAAATATTCCCTGAAGTTTGACCAATATTCTCCTATAATCGCCATTTTAATTCACTGATAACTAAGAAACATGACAAGCGATGATGTATTTAAACACTATCTTCTGCAATGCATAAGAATAGCTTGACAGGCTTCGGAGTGTCGCTCAGGATAGTTCCACAGCCGATCGCTCTGGCGCAGCGCTATTAGTTTGAAGTGCCAGTTCCGCGCGAATGACTACAAAGGAAGTGCCGGTGGTGTAAATTGACATTCGTATTCACTGTCAATGCAAGCCTGGGGTGGAAAATTCATTTGGATTAACTTCATTTTAACAATAAACTGATTTTTTTGTTTTACACATATGATACTGTGTTGTGCGCCCCAGTACAGCAAAATGTTTCTGGACAGCTGATCTGGGCAAAATAACACATTAGTAACACAGCTTTTTAAGAAAACATTGGTCTCACTCCTACCTACAGAAGGGAAAGAACATCACAATATAGATTATCACAATATAAATTATGAATACCATGACGTTCTTCATTGAATTTCGCACGCCTGGCAAAGCGTTTCGGAGACAAACGTCATTGTTGAGCTTGAAAGTTGTCACACAGAAAAGTGATATTTGAATGATAATATAGTTGAATAAGGGTAGCAAATACATTTTATTAGCTTATCCATACTGTGTTCCAAACAGGAGGCAATTCGCAAGTTGTAAGACACCATAACCTTTCACTTCATCCCCAATAAGTTCACTTATCTTGCAAACTGCGTATGATTTTACCTCACCACTGTGTTGGGTACCCAAGAAAAGCCCCCACGATACCAAAAATGTAGCGTCTATCTCAAAAAGCGGTAACTTCAAACTATTCGCAAAATCTGTTCAATTTTGAACACTCGTAATTCGAACACACTTCCGATCGAGGATTGCTCCGTTTGCGTAATTTTTTCATACGTAAAATTAATGAATCGATTGAGCTTAGTATCGATATGAAATCAGAGAAACACCTCGCGACCTTCCCTACTTAGTAAAACCGTATTATTTAATTTACTTGTAATACATATTCTGACCCGTCGTAAAATAATTTAAATGCGTACAATACAAAGATTTTTTTTTTTTTTTTTTTTTTTTACTAAGGCGACTGTACTTTTATTCTAAATATTGGTAGAAAAATTCATATGAGCAACTGTTGCATACAAAATAATGCAAATCAATTTGTGGAAGCTCTGCTTGATTCTGTTGAGGCTTCTGGGTAAGTGATACTTCTAGATTTAGTATAATATTTGTCTTGTGGTATTATTATACTCATAATAATTTGACTATTTCAAATATTAACATAGATATAATTGAAAGGATTTAGGATTTAGATTTCTGGGCTTTCAGCATCTAAGGCCATTTAGCCCGTCAGGTATGAGGGATGACGTCCCTCGAAGAGCACACTATCCGATGAAAGACAAGGAAGAAAGGATTGGGGAAGGAAGGAAGCGGGGACCTATAAGTTGGATACCATCCCGGCATTTACCTGGTATGAATGAGGAAAACCTCATTCAGAATGGCAGGCCTGAAAAAGCTTTTTACACTGTTTCGACCGAGTAGCCCAGCGGAAATCGAACTCGGGACAATCATAATTGAAATTTCATGAAATTTCAATGTAAATGACTAGAGGTGAGTCGTTTTTTTATTTAATTAAAAATATCAATCTTCACAAGGTTATTATAGTACATGAAAGAAGAATAAAAACCTGTTTTAAAATTATTTTCTTAATTTTGTTCGTACAAAAGCTATGAGATGGTGTCATAGAGTTGCTAAATGGGCAATTTTCTACATTGAAAATCATATTGCAGTTTCTGTAATTGCTAACTAATGTGAGTTATCTTTAATTAGATTTAAACATAGTGAAAATAGTACACTTACTTTAATCCGATAGCTGTTTGATTAGATTTTTTAATGATAACAATATAAGGTATAATTTTCTTATGAGAATAACATGCTCTAAGTAGAGGTGGGCACCAAAAAAAATGTTTTTTCTGTTTTTGATTTTTAGGAAAACCGAAACCTGGTTTTAAAAATTTTCAAAAAACTGGTTTTACCGAAACCGATTAAGGTTTTCTGCAAATCCGGTTCGGTTTCTCACCGTATCCGGTTTCAGTTTTCTTCAAAACCGGTTTCGGTCTTTTTTTTTACAAAATTGGTTCTATTTCTGACCGGAATAGTGTGTCGTTGTTCTCTGGAAACCGATTCCTTTCCCAGAGAAATAGTTTTTTGTGCTTTCCAAAAGTTTTCACCGAAACCAGTTTTGGTGAAAACCAAACCGGTTTTGAAGAAAACCGAAAGCGGTTTCGGTAAAAAACCGAACCTGTTTCTGGAGAAAACCGAAATGTCGGTTTTTGGATTTTGGTTTTTCTAGATTTTGGTTTTTCGGATTTTGGTTTCCAGCTTTTATAAAAACCTGTTTTGCCCATCTTTAGTTCTAAGTTGAATATAAAGCAAAATTAAACTTTATATTTGAACTCAGAAAAAATTCAAAACTTAATCTCCAAATCTAACTCTTTCAAAATTTAATTTAAAGAAAAAAAATTTCTGGATTTTTTTTTAAATCTAGATAATGTAACGTATAAAGTAATAAAAAATGTAAATAATTTCTTTATTGCACTACAACGTAAAGAATAAAAAATGAGTTCATCACAGAGCATATTCCACTATTTATTTCACCTTGCTAGGTCGAATGGATGTAGCACATCATCAATTTTTAGGTATACGAAAGAAACTCGTTTGATCCGATTATCTGGAAACCAACATGAGGTTAATCAATAACAATTTGTTCAAATTAATGAGATCCACCGATTTATATATGATTCAGTCAGTGGAAAAGGCATTGAAGTTCATTTTGGGCATATTTCATATTTAAGATCTACACCTGAAGCTCTCATCAGTGCTTAAAAAGTTCATGTCGAGATACCGTAAATAACTCTCATAACGTAAAAAATGCAGTGTCATATTTCCATGTACTTAAAATGTAGCATACAGACTTTATTATTATTATTATTATTATTATTATTATTATTATTATTATTATTATTATTATTATTATTACTATTATTATTATTATTATTATTATTATTATTATTATTATTATTATTATTATTATTATTATTTTCAACTTTGATAATTTTACATGAATTCTTTATATTTTGAACGCTCAATACGTTTTATCTTTAGACTTTTTCTTCATGATTTACAATAACAGGAAATGTTTTTAAAAGCTTCCTTTTGGTGGCAGCTTCTGTGTACTTTCCTCTGTAACAATCTTTGAAGTATTTTTGTTGTTTCAATGAATGCTTAAAATAAATAAATAAATAAATAAAGCCATTAATCATAATACATTTTATTCCCCGTACATGTATCCCAGCTTCCTAAGCCTACACCATGTAAATACCGGGACAGTACCTTAAACATGTCCTCGCTCACTCCTTTTTCTTATCAGCTCTAATTTTCATGCATGCATCTACGAAACTCTATCACAATGAAATTGTAAAGATTATTTTAACAAGGATATTAAATACCTCTTCTTCTAATTCAACTCCAATATTTCAGAAAAAAAAACAACTTTTTCTGCACAAATCAATTTCAATCAGTTTCAGAGCAGTACTTACAGATAAGAACATTCCATAATAGATGAAGCTTTTAACTTTTTTTAAATTTTACTTTTGTAGGAACGGAGGGAGAAATTGGCGAATAAAAGAGAAGTTCTGGCAATGATGGGTACGGGTTTTATGTAGACTTACATGTATTAACGTGCGAAAACGAAAGATGATTTCAACACACTGTATGTCATCGTTGTAATGATGATTGAAAATAAGTTAAAGTCACCACGATTTGATAATAAACTGAATGGGTGCTGTGAGGTTATTTGTGATTTAAAGACCGATATGGGTATTTAGCATAAGTAGTTGATCAATAAAATTCGATTTCTATTTAAGTTTTGGATTCTTTGTCCGTAGAATTTGAACCCCCCTTCAAACAACAATTAACATAAAAGGGGAAATTACGTAATATTGGAGTAATACACAGTTGTGTTTATGTTGACAAATAAATTTAGCAGATCACATGCCGGAATTGAGAAGCTTGCATGCTCCACGGTTTTCCTCTAACCTCTTCGTTCTTCCCTACGATTTTTCGGTTTTGATATCGTCCATTAATTGTAGACTCCTTCCTCCCCTCCTTTTCTTTCTTGCCACCATACTCTCTAGTACGTCCCTCATGATATAGTTCTTTCTTAGAAGATGTTCCAAACAATTTCTCTTCCTCTTCTTAATAATCTAAAATTGTTCTTTACTCTCCCATCATTTCTAAGACTCTCTCATGCATTTTCAACTCCGCTCAGCTAATTCTAATTCTCTCTATTCTTCTCCATACCTACATTTCGAAATCTTCCAGTTAGTTTTCAGATTTTTTGTGTAATGTCCATGTTTTTGACCCATACAGAACAATACTCCACATGAAGCATTTTATGAGCCTTTTTCTTAACTCTAGATCGAAGGCACGTAAGAAACAAAAATAACAAGATAGTCCAATTAACGGGAACATTTCACCTTAATTGCAACTCCAACATCATTTGCCTCGGACACACAAAATTGATGCATTACATTTAGAATGAACCTCATATATAAATATAAGCCTTAAATTACCAATGGTTACATGGTCGAAATTACTCCTTGTTCTGCGGTAATTCGAAAGTAAGTGTTAATAAAAAGAACAATCTTATCTCCCATTTGTTCGAGATCTGTTCTATTTTCTTTCTTTTTTTTGTGATCGTTAACTGTATTTTTTTATTTCGCTCTTTTTCTTCTATTTCCTATCATGTCGCTCCAATGACCTTAACGTATTATTATCATGACACGAACGAAACTTAAAAAGAAAGAAAGAAACAAAAAAACTATATTGAAACTTGGAAGTGAAATTTCTATTACACAGTGTGTCATAATGTTTTATAAACTAAATTACACGTTTCGCATTGTTATAGACATGTACATGTGTGTCACGTATCAAAAAGTAAGAAAATTTTCTCTAATATCACTCTTTTCTGTAGTTTTTTTTTTATTCTTACTATTACTTTCGCACGGAGACAATGGTCTTGGTGAAAAAAAATCCTATTCCTTTCCGTCTTTTAGTAAGGTAGTAAGTAGTACATATTTACAATCTTTTTAAAGTTCTGTAATGAACCGATTGCGTGCGTGATGCAAGCTTATGGATTGCAAGAACCCTAAGTCTCTTCTCTAACTGATTCTGAGGATTATATATATAGGGAGAGAGAGAGAGAATTTGAGAGAGGAAAGAGAAGAGGAGGAGAGGGGAGAGAATTAAAAAGAATAGCCACTACTTAGTTATTCGAAGCCATATATTATGTGTTCGTTATCAGCACTTATGTGACGTGACTTTTTTTAACTTTTCTTTTACCTTGAAAGGGGAGGTTATGTGGAAGACACGCAGGAAAACAATGTGGTAAAACTAGTGTTTATGAATTATGTTATACATAAGGCGGCATTTTTAGAATTATTGTAACTTGAATGAAATCTGTGGATCACATATCAACCAACAACCTCACCTGTATTTTCTATATAGAAAAAAAATGTATGTGGTGTACGTAAAAACGTAGGTTAACTAACTAACTAACATTGTCCCCTATGGAACCCGGAGGTTCAATGCCGCTCTCACAAAAGCTCTCCACTGATTTCTATTCTTAGCCAACTGGATCCAGTTTCTATTTTGTATTCTTATTTCTGCGAGATCCATTTTAATATTGTCCTCCCATCTGCGCCTAGGTTTTATCAATGGCCGTTTTCCAATTGCTGTATCCAGTTAAAACTTTAAAAGTGTTTCTACTTTTTTCTATTCTGGCTACATGACCTGCCCACCTAAGCCTCCTAGATTTGATTACCGTAACAATGTTTGGTGAACCATAATAATTGTGTAGTTCCACGTTATGAGGTTTCCACCATTCCCCATTCCCGTTCCTCTTGGGTCCGAATATCGTATTAGGATCTTGTTCTCAAACACCTTCAGTCCACGTTCTTCCCTCAGAGTTAGCGAGCGTGTTTCGCAACTATACAAAACAACAGGCATGATTATCGTTTTAATTCGCGACGACAAAATTCGCTACGACAAAAGATTTTGAACTGAATAATTGCACGAATTCCTTGCTTTTAGTCGACATTTAATTCTATCATGAGTATGGTTTTCGGCTGTTAATATTGATCCTAGATATTTGAAAGTATCCACTTTATCGATAGTATTATTTGATATTTTGACACATCCGTAATTTGCATTATTACGATCCCAAAGTTTCCATGTATTTAGTTTTCTCAGCATTTACTTCTAAACCAATGTCCCTACAAGCATTTAATAAGGCCTTTGCATTTCTTTCTATTGTTCTTCTATATACCTGTTAAATTTACATCATCAGCATACCCCATAATCTGGTGGATACCATTCAACTCTAGGCCCTGATTGCTATCATTGATTTTCCATATAGCATACTACAGGATAAAGTTGAATAATAATGAGGACAACAGATCTTCTTGTTTCAGGCCATTCTTGACGTGAAAGCTAGTAGCTTTTCCTACCCGGACTCTACTTTGGGATCATTTAAACATATCTTCATTAATCTAATTAGCTTTTCTCGGTATTACAAATTCTGTAAGAATCTTGTACAATGTTTCTCTCCTAACCTTTCTAAAATCAATAAACAACACAGGTCTGCAACAAAAAAGCTGTTTGCATAAGTTTAGCTAATTTTTACGCTTCTGGGTGCACCGAAGTCGAAAATGACCCTCGTTATTTCCTGGGACGTCAAGTTTTTGCACAATCGAAATGTAACGTGCAAATGCATCACACGAAAACAAAAATGAACATGGAAGATTCAATGTATTTATGTTCCCCGAAACATGAAAATACATGTATATTGGTCCGGGATCACTGGCACATATCGTAATGTGTCATAAATGAGAGTACAAGATTACAAAGAAAAAACAAAAACAATAAATCTGATCATAAATCGAATTTAGTAAGATTACATCTTAGATTTGTAAAACCTTGGTAAGTAGTTCTGACTACACTGTTTGTTGCTCAAATACTACGACTACGCAAGTACGATGGTTTTTGTTGGACCTGGTATTAGAAAACTCATATCTGACAAAGATTTCATCAGTTCAATGACTCCAACTCAAAAAGAGGCTTGGGTTTTCTTTACTGTAGTCATCAAAACGATTTTTGAAAACCGAAAAGACCCATAGTAGTAAGAAATGGTAGGAGAAATGTTCACGCGTTCCGAAAGCTTAGTTGCTCCACATGCTTAAAAGTCCATTTTCTCAACTGCCAACTTGACTACATTCCTAATAATGTGGGAGCAGTGAGTGAAGAGCAGGGGGAGCGTTTTCATCAAGGTATCAAAGAAATTGAAAGACGGTATCAGGGAAACTGGAGTGTTGTGATGATGGCAGACTACTGCTGGGTGTTGTTTAGCGATCTTCCGGCAGCCACCTACAAAAGGACACGCTCCAAACGAAGTTTGAATTTAAAAGAAGAACGATTACACAAGCAATCTGATTGAGGGTGGTATTACATTTTTGTTTTCACGTCTGTGCGTGTTTCTGTTCATTAATTTGTGTTACGCTGTTAATGGTGTTTCTGTAAATCGCACATTTCTGTTCATATCTTTGTTCAACAATGACCACCCGTTTCTCGAAACCCAAATGTCCCAGGACAAAACGGTTGTCATTCCTTCCATTCAGCGCACCCCAACACATACGAATCAGTTAACTAAACCGAAACAGCTTAGCATTGTTTTATTTTTGCAGATTTGTGATAATTGATGTACCGGGGTATTGTATTGCCACATTTTTCGAGTATTTGTCGAATTGTAAATATTTGGTTGATAGTTGATCGATTTCGTCTAAATGCTTACTGATAATCTCCAATAAATTAATCTGCGTATGGGATCACTTTTGCAAATAGAATGTTTGAAAGGATTTTATAGGATGTTGACAGAAGAGAAATTACTCGATAATTATTATTACCATCAGCTTTGTCGCTCTTCTTGTGAATTGGAACAATGATTTAATCTTTCCATTCTTGTGACAATTCCTCCTTGTTCCAGATAAGAAGAGTGAGTTTGTGTATCTTGTTCCACAATTTTTGCCTCCAGCTAAAATTAACTCAGACGGACTTTCGCCTACACCCGGAGATTTGTGTTTCTTTCATTTCTTCGTAGCAGTTTCCATTTCCATTCGGTTAGGTTCTGGAATATACGGTTCTGCAGTGTAAATTTTCCCTTCTCTACCTACATTAATTTCTGGCTGCGTGTTAAGCATTTCGTCGAATAAATCTTTCCATCTCTTTAAGATGCTATCTGTATCAGTGAGATGGGTCCGTCGGCTTTCTTAAATATATAAGCAGGAGGTTGATAGCCTTTCTTAAATTCATTGATCCCCTTATACATGTCCCGAATGTTTTTGTTTTTATTATTATCTTCAAGTTCCTTAATTTTAGCTTTAAGAAAATCGCGGTTTTTATTCTAAAAGTTTTAGAAGTTTCCCGCCTGATGTCTAGGAAATTTTGTCTAGTTATTTCACTCGGATTTTCTAGCCAACGTTATTTTGCCTGTTTCCTCTTCTCTACTAGTTTCATGCATTCCTGGTCGAACCATAGTTTGTTCCTACGTATTTCCGTGTGTCCCAATTTTAATTTTGCTGAAATTTTAACGCTATCTCTGATTTCGAGCCAAGCATCCTCAACACTAATGCAGTTCGAATCTTCTAAAACCGAAAATCTATTCGAAACTTCAATCTGGTATTCCTCTCTTACCTGGCTCTCTTCTAATTTCTTTAAATTATGTCTATCCGTTTACAGACATTGAATATTTCCTTTATTCATCCATAATCTCTCTCTTATTATCGCTGCTAGCAGGTAGTGATCAGTCCTCTAAACGACCGAACATCAATTATGGTAGATTGTCTTCTTCTATCTACTACACCGTGATCAATTTTATTATGTGTTTTTCCGTCTGGTGAGGTCCAAGTATATTTATGAACGTTGCGATGTTGGAAATGTTGCACTCTTCACAATAAGGTTTTTGAATGTTGCAAAGTTCAAGAGTCTAACACCGTTGTCATTACTTTTCTTATGTAGACTTTCGTTCCCTATAGTTTGAACATATCCTCTCATCCTACCTTCGCATTGAAATCTCCTAATAGAATTTTCATATGATATCGCGGGAGTTGGTCAAATATCCGTTCCACTTTTTCCTAAAAACTGTCTTTTATATAACCATCCTTGTCCTCTGAGTAATAAAAGAAAGTCTATCATTAACAAATTCAGCCCGCTTATATTCGTTTGTGAACGGAGAAACCTTGTTTCTATTTGGTGATTTTTATTTCCTTTCCCGTAAAAGAAAGTAAAGTTTCCGGACGTCACAATTCCATTCCTTTCTCATTTAACTTCCTAAACTCCTACTAGGCCCATCCTGTATTTCTCAAACTCATTCGTTACGGATTTTAACGCGCCTGCCCTATGAAGACTTTTAATATTACATGTTCCAAATCTCATGTCTATTTTCTTTTGCTGAAATCATGCCAAGTTATCAAGTTATCAGGCTTGGTCCGAGGCTTCTGTGAATGTTTCTGAATATACTGTACATACATATATATATATATATATATATATATATATATATATATATATATATATATATATATATATATATATATATATATATATATATATAAGAAATGAGGTTGTTAGCCTCACGCCAAACCACCTAGCTGGAGGACCACTCCTTGTCGTCTTTCCGCGACTGCTTATTCATTATATTCGCAGCTAGCCTCTATATCTAGAGGACTTCTCCTCGATCCGCAACCTGAGGACGCGCAATGATGTGGTGACAGAAACCCACATTACACAGGTAAAAACGTTGGTTACGTGTGTAAATTCGGTAGTTTTTGGACTTAACGTGCGATTATAGGTGACATCTTTCAGCAAACATATAATTGAAAACTTATGATTTATAACAGTTCCGTATAAGTGTTTCATCTATATGGTTACACACTTTCCGTCTGAAAGAAAGAATTGTATATAGATGGTCAGAATTTCACATACAGTTGGACATATATAGCATATAGCTGATGTATGTTAAAATACGTAAAATACGTAATGAAATGAAATGAAATCTTTGAGTTTTACGTCCCACGCTTATGCCGGCTAGGCTATAGAAGACGGTGATAGTAAGATGTAATATACGGAAGACTGCTAGATGTCAACAATCCTGCGATGACATGATGTAGAGTCATCCGGAACTTAGAGTCGCTTACCAGACAAACCTGAAGACCCAGAGAGATTCAGTGATACGGACGGACCCGGATACCCACATAGACCACGTGGCTCAGACAAATCTGGCGACCCGAAACCAGGCTATATTTCAGCTGTGCAGCATTACTCCAGAATGTTATAGTATGTTAGACTATTTCATTCCCGGTATGACATTTCTTAATCTTATATATATATATATATATATATATATATATATATATATATATATATATATATATATATATATATATATATATATATATATATATATATGTAGCCTACGTGTCTATTGTTTTAAAACGTTTATTTAATATCAATTTACTGTAAAAAGAATTCCAGATTATAAATGCTGACAAGAATTTTAGGAATTATTTAAAAAATGGATCAAAAAATTGCGATCTTGGCCAAGAATTTTAAAATTATCAAAAAAAAAAAGAAAAAAAGTAATCAAAAGATTGATCTTTTCCAAGAATTTTAGGAATAATCCAAAAAAATGCATAAAAAGATTGATATCTTGGTCAATAATTAGTTTCTGGATCAGGGGCCACAAAGTTTTGAACGGCCCCTAAATCGACTTTTTTTTTTTTTTTTTTTACGGAATAAGAACATTATACTGAGTTAAGTGATAGATTGGGTTTGGCTACACTATATGTAGTTCTCTAGATGTAAGGCCTAAATCCAAAAAAATGAATGTAGTCCTGTTTGTAATAATATAGTGGTGTGAAGGTTGTTCCTAGCACAGAGTAAAGGTTCTGAAGAATAAGAGTCGCGGCAAATATTTGCTGCAAAAGATGTCATAAATATGTGGAAGAAAAAGGCTGAACGAAGGAACCTTTACAACCCGAAACGTTACTCCAAGGTCAGTAAATACATGATACCGTATGTATGAACAGATTGAGACGTTTAATAAGATGGGCGGAGACACATCGCGTGCATGAAAAATGGGCGTGGAATGTGTACTAGAGTCCTTTTTGCAAAGGAGGGTTACTTAAAAGGTGAAAGCATAGAACGAATTCGCTCCGCTACTGGCTGATCGAAGGTTAACTTGAAGTAAGATCGGTGCAATTGATTTTTACATTAACATTTAAATGACAGTAAAGGTAACTGTATTTTTTTGAAGCATATACTATGCAGTGGCGTTTGTAGACTTGAATCAGGAGAGGGGATCAAACACTCAATTTCATATCCTTTCAAAAAAGCCTGATTTTGTGTATGTAGTAAAGGTTCTGTTTCCATGATTTCTTGCCTAAGCGATGGCTTAGTAGTAAAGCTTTCACCTTCTGATGTATGGGGCCCGTGGTTCGATCCCACCTAGCGCCATGTGGAATTTGTGGTGGACTTTCAACATTCAGATTATCATCATCACTCTTTTCCCAAAAGTTCAGAATTGTGGTATGTAAAACTTATGGATACAATACGATATAGCAATGTTTCTCAAAGTGTGGGTTGCGGGCTGTTTCTTTGGTGGATCGCGAGAAGTTTTTCCTCTTAATTGTGAAAATTTTATTTTAACGCAGAAACATATGTTGTAAAGTAAGTACCATTCAGAAAATGAAAATTGAAAGCGTTTGTTAATGAGGTGAAGAGTAAGTGCTTACTCAAAGCCCTGCCCTGATGTACAATAAGTAGAGATGCTGCCTTAGTATGGAAAGAAAATGGCTGAGTCAAAATCTATCATGGTGTAAGGCATTGCGTTGAGAATAGTGTTCGTTCAGTGTTATCTTCATATTTAAAAAAAAAAAAAAATAGAAATATGATTTACAAAATTTAATTGGTTTGAAATACCACCATTTCGTAGAATGGCAATATGTATTTGAATAAAAGTAGGTGGGCCACAAAGTACTTTTTAGTATTTAATATGGGTCGCGGTAACAACAAGTTTGAGAACCACTACAATATAGCATTCCATCATGTTGTAGTAAGAATTTTAAAATTATGCTTACAATTTAAATAGTGCACTGTATATTATTATTATTATTATTATTATTATTATTATTATTATTATTATTATTATTATTATTACTATTAATAGTAGTAGTAGTAGTAGTAGTAGCGGTAGTTGTAATAGTAGTAGTAGCAGTAGTAATAGTAATAGTAGTAGTAGTAGTAATAGTAGTGGTAGTAGTAGTAGTAGTAGTAGTAAAGTTGCGTCTTAACCACGCAAAAACCAATAATGTGGAGACTGAGAGAGGAGTCAGAAAAGGATGTACTATGTCACCCTAATTTTTCAATGTTTAATGACTGAAGCTGTTATGAAAGTCACAGATTTCAAGATTGGAGGATACATTATTAACAAGGCGACGTATGCAGATGATACGGTTACTAGCCTATAAGAACACCGAGAAAAATCTGTTATCCGGACAGCAGTATATTATGCAAATATAAGGCATCCATACATTTACTATAGAAATCTGGGCGGAACATACGTTATCCATATGCTATGTACGTACTGTACTGTCATGGATAACGTACTGTCATGGATACTTTTCATGCTTAGATGTTACATCATGTCGCTGTAGGATGTCTGACATCTAACATTTTTCCGTATTTTAGACACACATATACGTATGTTATATACGTCCATGTGTATGTGAGATCCTGACCGCCTATACATAGATTTGTCTTCCGTAATGAAACATACCTTTTCAGATATATGTATGCTGCAGGATGTTATATAGGGTTGTACATTAAGTCCAAAAATTACTGGACTTACGCATGGAAAGTACGTATTTTCGTACGCCACATACCATTTTTTTTTTCAGTGTTAGAGAGAGGATTACGGGAAATGATAAAAAGAATAGTTGACACTGTGAAACAATATTGTAAAGAAATCAATATTGAAAAGTCGAAAGGAATGAAGATATCCATGGAAATACGTCCTTGCGGATCAGAGTTGGACAGAGAGAACTTCAAAAGGCTAATGATGTAAATATCTGTAATTCTTTTGAGAAGTGAAGCTTATTGCATCCAAGAGATGTGGTCAAGAATTGGCGTAGCCAAAGAGTCATTGAACAAGAAAAACAACTTCGGGCTTAACACTGTCCTAAGGAAGAAACTGGTCAAGTATTATATAGAGAGAGAATATTGGAATATTGGATTCGGAAACTTGGATATTAGGAAATTTGAAAAAAAAAAAAAATAGACGACTTGGAAATGTGGTGTTGGAGTAAGATCGAAAAGATAAAATGGACGAAGAAACTGGCAAGTCAAGATATTTATAAGGAGAGAAGAGGACGCTTATAGCCAAGTATGCTTCGTAATAGTTCTAATTGTACTGGACACATCTTGCGAAGAAATTGTCTTCTTCGTAATATCATAGAGGGAGAGATAGTAAGAAAGTGAGGAGCAAGAAGAACACAAATGTTCGATTATTTGAAAAATAGAAGTAGATGTTTGGAGTCGAAAGAGGAAGCTGAAAATCGAGAAATGTGAAAGAAACATTTTTAGACGCAAAGTTAAGGTACAAGACAGCTCTCTCCTATTAATTCCAGGACTTGCAACAGGGAGAATACTTAATAATAATAATAATAATAATAATAATAATAATAATAATAATAATAATAATAATAATAATAATAATAATAATACCAACATTAAGCAATACGCTAAATTCAAAGAGAAGCTTGACTAGATACTGTTCTTCAATAGCCATGCAGAAAAATTCTATACCTTATTGGAGAAATACATACGATCTATTTCTTTCGGATACATTAAAGTAGATTACGTTACAGTAATTCTCAAGCGAATAGTTAATCTGATTTGAAATCCAGTAAGTCCGTATATAAAGCAAAATATGATCAAAAACCTATGAATATTCACGCTAATCATTCGTAGTGGGTTAAACATCATGGTATGAAGATTCGTTTTAAATGTGCGTTTATGTTTACATATGTGTGTGCGTGTATATATGTATATATATGTATGTGTATTTCAGTGTGTGCAATCTTCACTGTCTACTGCGCTACTGTGCATAAATGCTTTGAGGACGCTGCTACTGCCGTATGGATATATTCTCTTTTTTTTCTCCTTGGTTAGGGAAACGAAAAAAAAAAGAAATGCGAATAGTTCGTGCGCGTTCGTTATCTTTCGGTTGAATTCGGGTTACTGGTGGAAACTGCATCGCGCGTGGAAAGCCTGTGATGCTCCTGCCTTGTGCGAGCAGTTCAGTCGGTAGTTTATCGCGGTTCGTGCAGTGGTAAAGCGAAGAAACTGTGCGCGCTGTTCGCGTAACGCCGATTTTCGCGGCAAAGCAATTTTAACCAAACACGGCGACATTTTTCTGCGCTTCTCCACAGCAGACGGTGTTTCTCGTCGTGAAAATGATTTGAAAAATAATAATAAAATAAAATAAAGATAATATTCTGTACATTTCTCCCAGTTACATTTACATAATAACGATACATTTGCGGTGACAATCCTTCCTTTACATTTATTTCTTTTCTTTTTTTCCCCTTAATTTTAAATACGAACGTCCATCTGTATTTTTCACACAACTCTCGTCCCAAGAATAAATTTGATCTTGATGAAATGTGAACCTGTAATCCATTAAAAGAAGAGGAAGAAGAAAGCCGTAATAATTTATGTGAATTTGTCTGTTATATGAGGAAGAAAAGTAAAAAAAATGTGATGTGATATTTGTTGTGTTGTGACATGTGAAGTTTGTGTATTGTATGTTGAAATTTTAGAGAAAAAATTTTAAACCGAAGGTTTTTTTGGCTTGTGATTTCAAGAAAGGAGATCATGCATTTTTTTACGCTCAGTAACGTTCAAGCAGAAATAAACACATACAGAAATTGATTATATTTATTTAAATTCTTAAAAAATACAGCTATACGAATAAAACTGTTATAAAGATAGGATAATTATCAAATAAACGCGATTCACATTATGTGATAAACATTCCTGAGAAAAAAGTATTTATTTTTAAATTTTACGATAAAAATCACTTGACTTAAAAGTTTTTTTTTTTTTTTTAAAAAAAGTGTTGAGTACTACAGGATTACGATAAACAAGATTTACTATTCATTTTGCTATCACGTAAAACAAACTTAGTGTTTCCGTCGTGCTGTTGTTTCCTTTTGTTTCAATGTTTTCTAATACTTGTTTTAGTCAGTGTTTTCGAAATAGTATGAGTGTTTTCATGTGTTTCACGAGTACAATACCAACAAAAAGAAGTGTTGGAATTCGTTACATTATCGTTTTACAGTGACGTATTTGTCGTTACAATTTCTTACTATCTCCGGATTTCTAAACTTGGAGTTCGTAATAATAACAAAAGTGTGATGATAATGATTCCGTGCACTGTTATCAGTGTTGTACCAACCTTCAAATCTGCTTTTACAAGAAGAAGGTATCTCACAGGATTCATTACTTTAGTGGTAATATTCAACTGTTGTCTTCAAGTTCGTTTGACAAGTGCAAAAATTTTGGACGAAGAAACAGGTACGTCACCTATATAATCTTATTGTCAAAAGTCCCTTCAATCTGTATAGTAAATACACTGAGAAATTATGTTTGATATTATTTACAACATACTATAATACTTCCACGTACAATTACATTGACGTAGCGCTACATTATGTCAAATCACCACTTGCATGAGTGTTTTTTTACTGTTTCGGTTTGAGAAAGCAAATCATTTGTTAGATCGCTTTTCTTTTATGTTTCATGACGTGTGTGTGTGTGTGTGTGTGTGTACACGATCACGCTAAAGTAACCTTGAATAAAAATCACGGCTGAATCTTTGCAAAATTTCGAACCTGTTCCGGAAGGAAATAATAAATACGTTAGCACACAGTATAAATTTATCAATTTCCCTCCTCATGAAAGCCCAGACTGAGACTCTAAACTATGTTAACGGATACTGTAATACCTTACCTTAGAATCGTGTGTTACTGAGTTTGTTACCGAGTAGGACTCATGCCATCGTTGAAGAAGAGTTGTTACAAAGCATTGTATAAGTGAAACTAAGCAAATAATTTTGTACAGTATATCCAATTCTTTTATCTATGCAACATGATTAATGAAATCATATTGTGTTACCTAATACCTGTTGGAGTTACTTATTTACATATGATTAATTTTATTGCCTTCAATCCGTAAAGAAGTCGCTCACGGTTTAGGTGACTTAAAATCTTCTTTATCTATAAACTCCAGAAAACGTAATGACTCGATTTTGTTCCTGGGTACGAATTATTATAATTACTTTTCGGTTTCTTGTTTGATTATTTTGTGTTCTAGTCTATATGAGCCAGAAACTACAGTTAATAGGAAAACCTAAACTACAGGAATCGAATCCGGGCTGTCTTCTATATGAAACATGTAAATACTAACTACCACCTACTTCCGCGTATTCGTGTTACATTCTCTGAAACATATACAGGATCTGGTTCATCACCATCCAAAGCTACAGAGCAGTAAACATGTTTGCCCATCACGGTAGTACATGGGATGTAGATTTCGAAGTAGTCAAAATGGAAAAGTCAGTTGTGTTTAAGGCTGCATATAATGCATTGTAAGAATGTTCCAATAAATTCATTTTGGTTTGACAATATTCTGAATAAAGAAAAACAAACAACAATATCAAAATTGATCTTATTGCTCGAGCTATTGCTTATTTTGCAAAAATGTATATAGGACATACGTAACATTACGATAGTTGTAACAAAAATTGTAGGTGACCTATATCATGCATTCTTTATTTCATCATATTTTGAAAATCTTTATTCTGCTACAAAATTAAAACTGAGTTACAGTGTGCCTTGCTTTCTCGTTGTGTAGGGATTGCAAAACGATATAATAAAGTGTCCAGCAAAAACTCTAATTTTCTGACGGTTAGTTCTAATTTTAATTTTCTAAAGGTTATTAAGGGTAAAAGTTTTGGTGTGTGTGGTCTCCAGATCAAATTCCAGTAGGAGACATATAACGTTTAATACTGACCCCACGTAAGGACATTCGAAAAATACTTAAAATATTATAAAATTATTCCAGGTTTAGAGAGACTGAAGCAGGTCGAAAGTTGGAAAGCGGTTTCCTAACTATGCACCATACAGCTAAACTTCCGCCTTATTTCCAGCCTAAATAGATTGTGACATCAAGTTTTTTTCATTTACTTTGTAGATTATAAATGTTCTTGCTTCTGAAAACACATTAAACATAACTTTAAATTAACAAGAAATAGTAAAATTTAAAGAAAAAGCAAAATTATTAACCATAACGCACGAGAGCAGTATTATATAATAATTATCTGCCTCTTCCTTTTGTTTAGTCAAAGTAAACTAGTTTGTATGTGCGTGTGAGTGTTAAGCGGCTATACGTAAACCTTGGTCTCAGAGTCCACCAAACAAAGAAAATAGTTTTAGAAAAGAAGAATATAATGAAGTAAATGAAATTTTTTACTTTAAAATTAAACATTACAAACATTGTAACATTAAATATCCGAAGATTAGCACCTGCTAGGTTAACCACCTTACTGATTGGTCACTGGTTCGTTTTGGGCGTATATGTGTGGAAGTAAATCGGCGATTTGGTACTTTTTTTTTCTGAGGAGCCAACTAAGTTACAATTTAAACATGGCTCTTGATTTCATGTTAAACATTATTATTATTATTATTATTATTATTATTATTATTATTATTATTATTATTATTATTATTATTATTATTATTATTATTATTATTATTATTATTATTATTATTAAGCATCTGACCGTTTAGTACGGTGGAATGTTTACACGGACAAAAATCCGTTATCCGGACAGTGGTATATTGTACAATCATTCGGAATTCTTATGTTTACTATGGAAATATCTGCGGAGCATACGTTATTCATATGCTACATATCCACTGCCCTTTTTCCGCTTAGAGGTTACATTTATGCCACTGCAGTATGTCTGCACATCTAAAAGTTTTCCATATATTGCATGCGTATACGCATGTTACACGCGTTAGCTATATGTTGTATACGTCCATCTATATGTGAGTACCTGACCTGCTATATACAGTGCTTTCTT
This sequence comes from Thermobia domestica, assembly GCF_964235325.1. Classification (NCBI taxonomy): domain Eukaryota; kingdom Metazoa; phylum Arthropoda; class Insecta; order Zygentoma; family Lepismatidae; genus Thermobia; species Thermobia domestica. The sequence continues at coordinate 51,112,245 of NC_137464.1, forward strand.
TCGTACGAGAAGTACGCTTATCCGGGAAGTATGTATAAAACATACCTCTTAAGTTTGCTTTGCTGCAGGATGTTAGTCTTACGTTAACTCCAAAAACTATAGAACTTACGCATGTAACCTATGCTTTTACATAAGTTACCTACGTTTATTCTCAGTGTATATATCTAATGTAAAAGAGCCGAAAGCGACGAATTTGATATAGCATATTTTGAACATAATTCACATTTTCTTTACAATTATTTCTTAATATTTTCGTTATACATTTTATTTGACTTCTTTAAATAATTAAATCATAGAGGCAATATGTATCATATATAATCTACCGAACTTATCCGATCTTAATTAAACTTGGTAAGGAAACAGACCTTGGCTAGGTAAGAACACATGCGAAACAGTTTTCCGTGCAGACATTTGATTACCGAGTAATTGTCTATCATTGCTGCGGTGTCAACTTAGTTAGTCAAATTTTGGCAATAAGTAAAATAAAATAAAATAAATAAATAATTGTTCTTTTGAAAAAAATAGTGGAAAATATAGAGGAGAAAGCTTTAAACATTAAATAAATGCAATGTATTGGTATAACTACAACAACAACAACAACAAAAAATGATAAAATCAATGAAAAACTTATTTTGTCGCGAACAAGAAACGCAGTTGTCGTAATTTCTTCCGACTTTATCGATACTTTACAATTTTTTGACAAAATTTGAGATACTGGGCATTTAAAAGATTCATTACACTTGCTGAAATTGGTTTCGTGCTTGCATGACGTGAACTTCGCTCTGGCTCTGCAGTTGCCCAATTCAGCACAACAGATACTTTATTTTTTTAATGGTAGGAAAAGATATCAGAGAATAAATACGTTTTTTAAAAAAAGAATTAAACTCAGATGCTGTCTTGATTCCTTTTCTTGACATCCAACTTTAAAAAAAAAATCAAAACTTTTTCCTTTCTTTTTATTTCGCAGACAATCTAGATCGTGCGAACATCACTGACATTGAGAGAAAAAAAGATCTCCCTTATTGTGTCGTACACGCGCACGGTTGTCACCCAAACAGGAAACTAAACAGGTTCGAATAGTTCTTGTCCATTTTTTCTTTTCCCTTTTCCCAACAAACAAAAGTAAAATTAATATTCGATACATTACAAGCTACTAGTCCAGCGGAAGTTGAGAATGGTATTTCATTCATCACTAATGGGACATTTTGCCCGAGGGATCCATAGCCCGTTGTAGACTGATTCTATATCCTCCATTATATACACGTATATAAGTTTTGTTTTGGTATATTGATTACTTATATAGCTTTCCCGGTAGCACTATATGGAGAGTTTCAATTAACTATATTACTCGTATGTCTACAAAAGTGTGTGAATCTGAAAGTAAAATGAAAGTAAAATGCATATTTTCGGTATCTTTCTAGCATATTCCTTTGTTAAAGAATTCTCATTTCCTTTAGTACAATATCCTCATCATAGTTGATATTCCATAGATTTCCATTATTATGAGATTTGCATAGAAACTGATTTCTTCTATTATGAGAAACCAGCAACGATTACCCACTTCGCTGGGTTAAAATAAAAATTTTAAACGCAAAACTCCTTTTCTCATGTGTTTGATATTCGTGACATGTGCTGTTTTCGTTTTAAACGGATTTAAACGGCATCGGAAGAATCACTGTTCATCTCAGTGACCTCGAAAACTATGGATTTGATGCTAATATCGGTCATTTCCAATCATTTTTATATCTGTCTCCTCCTCCTCTTTCTCCCCAAGTTGCGGGGCTGAATTTGGATTTAAACGGTATCGGCTCACTCATCTCAGCGATCCCAAAAACTATGAATTTGGCAGTAATATCGGACATTTTTTATCATTTTTATATACCTTCCTCTCTCCCTCCCCTAAGTTGCATTGTCAAAGTGATATGATATCATACCACTTCTGCGCATATTTTTTACTTTGATTGTTTATTTGTGCGTTTTTCTGATATAAAAAATCATAACATGTTTACATATACATTTTAAGCTTTAAATTAATTTGTATAAAACAATTTGAGCCTTACGAAATCAAAATTGAGAACACATTTATCCTGATTTGAAAATAACTTATGAAAACATATATACTCCATTTTGTTAGATAAATTACTATTTTTCAGCAACACCATAATCCCCTTGATATAGAACTACTTCTGTGGCTTCTGGTAAAAGAAATTTTGATACTTAGGTATCTAGAAGCCTCTTTTGAAATTAACTTGATACCATTCAGGGAGTTCCTGCAGAGACCTAAACAAATGATAATCTGACATACCAGGCTATACGATAAATGAATTAAACTTCCCAGACGAGTTCTCTCGATTGCTCTGGTCATCAAGAATATATGCAGTCTAGCGTTGTTAGCGTATGGTATATGATACCCTTTCTGTTGACCAGATCTGGTCGTTTCGTTTAAATTGTGAGGTGTACTCGCGGTCGACAGCGCAAGTCCGAGTTCTGCCGGGCAACAACAGCTTTTGATACACGATGCTCTTCCAATTCAACCAAACGCACATACATTTTTTGGGCATCAGTGTGGGTTTTTCCACAGCCGCTGGAGTTTCCCCTCACTTCGAACACGATCTGCTTTCGCACATTGTTGTAGTACGATATTCACTCTTCATCACTCATGATGGGCACTTCAGAAATGGCTCAAGTTCGGTACGTTTCTGTAGAGATTTACAAACAGACATTCGATCGAGTAAGTGTTTTTGAATCATACCATGTAGCACCTAAACGTCGATTTTCTTTTTGTAGCCAGTTCAATACTTGTAAATCAAGTGTAGTACTATTTAAGCCCGAAAAGCATGCAACCCACCATACAACAATATTGTGCTCGTTCGTGTACTATGTAGGATACCATAATAAACCACTAGTACCATCTATAATTCATTTCTTCTATTTATTTCTGAAAGAAACGCTGTAGCCAGTTTCTACAAATGGTTTCCTTTGGTGATGAATGTATAGGTTATAGGCGATATCATGACTGATTACATGACGGTCTTGTTCGACTTCTGCCAATATATATCACCCACTTCTGCTGTGATTGGCTCACGCGAGGAGCAACTTGGACATCCAATTTTACAGAACGAAAACAATCTTTTGGCTCTTGGTTTTGATAACGTATCTTCCCCAGAACTGGTCAACAGAAGGGGTATCGTATACTACGCTGACAACGCTAGACTGCATACATTCTTGATGACCCGTCAGAAATCGAGAGAACTTGGCTCGAAGGTTTCAATTGATACGTCGTATTGCCCGGACCTGCAGTGTCAGATTATCATTTGTTTTGGTCTCTGCAAACAAGTAAGAAGTACAAACTTCTTCCTTGGCCTGCACAGCCTTTGCACCTTTATCGAAATAAAATTATAAAATGTAGCGCAATTTTGTGGAAAGTTCTCTTAAGTTCACTTAATGACATAAAACTAAATAAATAGATAAACACGCATTACATATTGAATAATATATAACATATATTTAACCATTGCCTGATGCGTTGCAATACATTTTTCCAATAAAACTATGCTTCTATGCTGTACTACCTGATTGTTAAAATCGTTTGGTTAATTTGATAGAAGTTTAATATCCCTTTCAGTACCAAGGCTATACGAGATGTGGGCCTAAAGTTTATGGTGTAATCTGTTGCATTTAAACGTTCCAAGGCTTTCTCATCAGGAATCGAACCTGGGATCACGTGCACAAAAGGCGAGCACGTTAGCCATTATAGTAGCTGGGAGAGCTGTTTCAAAACACATTAAAATATTTATTTGTACAGATCACAAATGAGCCCGTATATATATATATATATATATATATATATATATATATATATATATATATATATATATATATATATATATATATATATATAATGTAAATAAGTACAGTTTAAGTAACATTATTTCTTGGTAAATATGACATTCATTTTGTTCGAAATATTAACATTTTGATCGCTTGTAGCGTATTAAAATAACAATAGTTTATAACAAAACTATGGTCTATCTCTCTATAGTTTATTATCTAATCACTGTATTCTGAACTATGGTGGCAGGAAAGTGATGGAGAGGGCGAAGGAGGCTACAATTAATGGACGGTATAAAAATACAAAGATCATAAGTGAAGCCGAAGAGGTCATAGAAAGACCGCGGAGCATGAAAGCTTCTCAGTTGCGGCAAGTGACCTGCCAATAAGGGCAGAATACCCATGATGATGATGTATTCCGAATTATGTTATAATGGCAATGTATTTGCCAGCAAATCATTATAATTTTATTGAAATAATTTTACTGTGTGATAAAAAAAAATGACAAGTAACTGCAAAATCTGTTTGATTAAGATTAGCTAGGAAACACTTTTATTGTGTAAAAATTAGGACTATTACTTCCGTACTTAATCTGCGACAAGAAAAAAATCAAATAACTTCCGACAAAAGCCAACGGTTAGTCGAACTGGACTAGCGTTCCCACGGAATCACCTAAGTCCAGCGATGCACAGAATCTGGTTATTTCTTTGGCAAATACCCCGTTGGGGAAGCTCAGATGTTGGGAGAACGTTGTTTATCCAGCGAATAATTGGGAATAAGACAGTGGACTCCGTTAAAATAAACGGCAAGTATGGTGGTAGGACAAGCAAAGCGCTCTAACAACATATCTTCAGCTTCAGTGTCGTCGTAAGTCCGGAGAATTTAGCTTATTACGGCATTATGAAGCGATTCTATATGACAAACAAAGAAATTGTAAATAATCCTGATTTAACCTAAATTAGACGTGCTACTGACGTAAAAACTAGATTCATTTTTCATTATAATTTTGGAACTTCCATAGTACATTAGATTAAGTGATACAAACTCTTGGAGGCTCACTAGTCTATTACTTAGTGCCCGCGCCGAAGAAATAAGAATTTTCCACAGCTTTCTGTGCACTTGTCAACAGATTCATGTTGCTGGTAATAAAGTGTTTGAGATACAAAGTAGATTAGTGTTTCTGACCAGCGTGAGCACATAGTATTGGTTCTGTTCAGTAATAGACAACGAAATCAAACACAACCTATTTTACCCAATGAATAAGGAGGCAATACTTATTACTGTAAATATGACTGGGATGTGGCAGTACAGGGAGGAAGATAAACTGAAATATGGTTTAGTGCTGTAACTAGAGAAAAGAAAGTATCTTAGAAGATCTGTTTCTCGCTCGTTTTAACCTCTGGTTCTGATACTGATACTATCAATGTCATTTTGATAGAATAGGGTGTTCTTTTATTTGCATCCCCTAGTATTTGCTAAGGTTAGGGGACGCAAAGGGAAGCACCGTCAGTCAACATAATCTACTTTCGCGGAAAGCAAGAGCAGGGCTTTTGGTCACGGGCTGGCGTCTTTCTTCGCTGTTCTAACGCACTATCCGATCAGATTACAATGTTCATTATCTGGCTTAAAATGTAGTCATTGGTCAATTCTAGTTGGTTATTGTATTTGTATATATGAAACTTTAAATGCATGAATGTCAATTTTCCTACTAAAGTGTTAATTATAATTGTCATTATTATTAGTATTATTTTCGTTTTGAAAATGTTTATATTTACTTTGGAACAATCCCAGGATTAAAAGTCTCGTAAAGGATAAAAAATTGATTTCTAAATTTGATCACATGACACATTATAAGATCCAAATAATTCAGTATTTTAATTGAAGTCCCAGATTTGAGGAAATAATTCTATCAAAACACTTCACACACACTCACATACACACACACACACACACACACACACACACACATACATATATATATATATACATATATAATTTTGATAATAAGTATTCAAGAAAAGGTATATAATGTCAAAAAATTATTGACACTGTAACGTTATTTATCATTTTATCCCATTGTAAAGTATGACCAAATTTCATTAAATGCGATTTTATTCTCTGTAAATGTAAAGCTTATAAGAAGACAGATCTCTCTCTCCTGCTTGTAGTAGTGTACAAAATGTATGACAAGAATATATATATCTCCGATATATATATATATCTATATATATAAAAGAGAACGCACAAATCCTTTGTGAACTCATCACGCTAATACGGCTGAACCAATTTCTTTCATTTTTGGGGGGTTATTAGGATTTGGACCCTAGATGGTTTTTATCATATCACTTTAATTTTTAATTACCAGTGTCTTGAGATAATTGACCATTCAAGTGTCCATACGTACAAATCCTTTGTTATTAGTTCATCATAGGTAAAAATAAACGTATTTATATGCAACCCGCATGACCATGTGACTCGGCGGGTTAACATAAATGACAGGCGCTATAATTTTAACATTTACTGCAATTTGAAAGCGAAAAAGTAAAAATTATCTAAGTAACAAAGTTTATTGCGTTTCGGGGTGACCGCAGCGAAGCGGGGTGAACGCTGCTAGTATATATATCTATATATTTATATATAGATAGATAGATAGATAGATAGATAGATAGATATTGCCGATATATTTCTGCCTTGTGGTGTGGCATTCTATAACGCGATCCTTGTCCCTTGAGCAGTTCACATCCATTTTTCCTCATCTCGGCAAGAGCGTTGCTACTTACTGGTAAACGGGAAAACTCAAGCCTGGGAAAATAAAACAGAATCTCAAATTGATTCTCTGGTAGTATCATCGTAGAAATCTTGTGCAGAGTGTCGAGATAAGTAGTACAAACTTTTGGGTTCGAATCTTTGTTGTTAATTGCGCTATTAGAAGTGTAGAAGTCATGCTTGTGAGTCAAGATGATCAAGAAGGCACTGCGGCGGGCTGATATGAACTGAAGTAGATTCAGTTGATTATACTCTACAAAAGTAAAGAAAAGACTGAATTTCGTCTTTTTAAATTATATATAGAGTTAACACATATTAAGTAAATAATAATAAAATTTGAGCTAAGAAACTGAATATTTACAAAAACAACTATTAATTATAAGCAACAAAGGTTGCTCCACTCACAACATGTCGAGGTGGCTTAAGGTTAAAATTCTTTTGACGTTGACATGTTAAAAAATAATCTGCTGCACAACGTTCCTGCCAACTTTACCTCACAGGTTTCTCCATATATACCCATTTACATGGAGTGGTGAGACCTTGGGGTATTGTGGAACCAGAGTAGTAAGGGAAGCAAAGAAATGAATCTCAACCTTACAGAGGATTGAACCAGGTCCCATTTGGTTTTTGGTAGAGGTCTCACTTAATATGTTACTGGGACCGCGGTGGCTCACTGGTAGGATGCTCACCTTAGATGCTGGTTTCATGCATGAATTTTGTAGTGATCAAAGTGTGCGTGGGTTTTCCCGTTCCCTCCCACTTCCTTCATTCCATCACAATCATTATCTCATTGTTATCGTTTGTCTTAGCTTCAGTGCATAATCGTAGGACTAAGGGTTTTCAAACTTAAGAAAAAAAAAAAAAAAAAGAATACTGTTCACAAGATATTATTAAAACCATTGGAGCCATTTGGGTAGATTTGTAATTTATTGTTTGGGTAGATTTGATTGCATGATTTGTAACTTATCGTTCCGTTCATCACCGAGGTTACATGAGACGCGGTGGAATCTGAATCCCATGAGCTCCCACACCAAATAAAACTCGGGACTTCAAGTCAAAGACGCGTATGTTAACCATACAGCCATCGGGGAGCTAAAAATTAATTCAAATCCATTTTTTATGTTTATTTCTGAAAGGAACTTTGGAAATAAATTTGAAAAATGTGTTATAAATACATATCAATTAGCATCTTTATTAGATGATATTATTGGTGCATTATGGATTCATAGCGAGAACGGTAACGTGGGAACCTAGCGCAAACCTCTGAGAAGATTGACTTTTATTAAATTCTTTATCATTACATTTATTATTGATATTATTTATACATATGGTTCCGGGTTCGATTTTTTGTTTTATAGTTAATAGAGAAAATCAAAATTAATGATAACGAAACAATAAACTGTTAACCTTTCTTAGTAGTGATTCTATCCCGTGCTCTCTTGATGGTGCGCCCATTACAGTGCTCTCTTGTAACCCAGTGGCTACCGACCGTGTTTTCCGTGCGCGTGAATTCAGATTTGATTTCTAATATAAAAGTTTAGGTGTTTTCATCAGTATCCTATGCTTTTCTTAGAGTTCAATTTAGCATATCATAATTATGTTTAAGGGCTAACGAAGACGATAATGGTCGAAATGGTGGAGTAAAAAGAGTGGAAAGAAAAGGGACAATTCCGAGAAAACCAAGGAGTTTGTAAACTACAGAATCACAGAATCTACTTAGCGAGAGCTGAGATCGAACTAGGATCCCCACGCACCAGAGGCAGTTTCTATAGTATCCTCAAGTAATTATGAAACAACTTCAAGTATAGAAAAATCAAAAGCAATAGTGACTGCTTTTATGTTTGCTAACCACACCACATCCATAGCTTTTTTATGCATAGTAACAATAGGGAATTAATTTCTTAGTATGGCTTTACACACCAATCTTATCCTCAGAGTACGTACAATTCTCTTGAGCTATCTGCTTTTTAATGCATGATAGCGATAGATTAGTTTCGGTATGGTGGGTACAAAGACACGTTTTTTTTTTTTTTTTTTTTTTAAATGAACATATGAACATTTGAGGGCAAAACTATGTCATTTCGTCGTATTCTACCAATTTTTCACTGTGAATTAAATCTAGTTTTGCACACTTTTGCGTTTAGTCAAATAGTTCATGCGCGAGCCTTTACTGCATGTGATCAGAGGATCACTTCTTGGAAACAGTAAAGATAATTTGTGTTGAATCAGCTTCGTGAACTAAGTAAGGAGAGGAGATAGCGAATTTCGGTACAGGAAGTCGGAAATAGTGGCGTTGAGACGAAATATATTAACTGTATATCAGCTAACATGCTTCATCTGGTCGAACATACCCTGTAACGGGCTTGATTCTATTATAATCATTGTTATTGGACTTATCATTATTATTATTATTATTATTATTATTATTATTATTATTATTATTATTATTATTATTATTATTATTATTATTATTATTATTATTATTATTATTATTAGATAAGAAAATTTAAGGAGAAAATCTGTACTGCTTTCTTTCCGGTACCGACACCACTGTACACATATGAGTGCTTGGAGACACGTTGTTCAATCTCTCTGGAGCAGCGAGGCTAATTTAAGAGAAGTGAACCTGCACCTTAACGTGGTATCCGAACCACAACAACTCCCACAGGTAATCAAACTCGTGTCTCTCTCGCACCAAAGATGTACTGTACGTTGTTCACGAGGACGCATTCAAAGTTCAACGTAATAAAAAAATATACAAGTGGGTATCAAAAAGTTCGTGCAATCACCTGGAAGAAATCCACTCTGGAGAGCTCTGATACCATGATGGTCCTTCTCTACGTAGTCACCGTGCGTAGCGACACATTTTTGCCAGCGGTTCTTTACTTTCCGTAAGTCCATTTTATAAAGGTCTGTAGTTCGGCTTTGAAACCCCAGTTCAACCTGAAGCTTCTCAATCATCATATCTTCAGTGATTTACCTGAAGAAAAAAATAATTGTTCTAACGTGACCAGAATTTGCATGTTTAACATGCAAAGACCTAATTATAAAATGCATGTCCGAGGGGCTGGGTAGTTCGTCACCTTCTAGGTGAAGGCACGAACTTTTTGATACCTTCTCGCATAGACGAGTATCCAAAATTTAACCAAGACGAACTATACGCATCCTTGACTCATTTGAGTCACGTTGAAAAGTATGATCATATATCACAAGTATCTCGATTTCATTGACTGCATCAGCCAATGCTGTAACAAGGTATTTGTGGGACCCCTAACGAGCGAGTTATTTTGAAGATGCTATCGCTGAAGCTTGATCTCTTTGCCAGAGGCGGTACCAATGAACCCTCTTCAATTGATTTATAGACGAGGAACTGCATAGTTTATACCGTTTACTAAACACTGGTAGGATCATCAAGTCTAAGAGGTTCAGGTGGGCAGGCCATTTAGCTAGAATGGAAGAAAGTAGGAATGCTTTCAAACTTTTTAACTAGAAAATACAATCGGAAAACTACCATTAGAGAGACCTAGGCGCAGATTGAGGACAACATTAAGATGGATATCGCAGAAATAGGAATACAAAGTAGAAATTGGATCCAATTGGCTAAGGACAAAAGTTAATGGAGAACTTTTGTGAACACTGCATTGTACCCCCAGGTTCCATAGGCTATAGAGTTAGTTTTGCCTTATCAGATTATCTTTACTAATCTGAACATTTGAGAAAGGCAAATTTAAACGATAGAACACCAAAAAATAAGTTTATTTAATTAAGTTTGCTACTAATCTGAAATATTAAAAGGTAAATACCTCCATGTACAAAACAAATATTTGAGTAATTTATGTATTCAGTAATTTGTAATGTGAGATTCAAACGCTGGATGCGGGGCATTTCATCAGGAAGCCTTGGTCTGTTGCACGGATTGCACCGTCGATTGTTAACGCTTCGTGTACCGCCCCCTCCAAGTAGGTTTAAACAAATACATCAGTAGAAACATTAAATTTTATTCTTATTACCTAACGATATGGAACAGTTACCATAAAATACACATAGAGTGTTGTTCTGTTGACAATATTGATGTACACTTGAAAGCCCCCTTTTTTGTTGCACAAACGCATATTGGCCCTTATTGACTTGTTTGTGCAAGCATCACAAAGGGCTTTCTTCTTCTGACCGGAAAAGAGAGAGAGAGACAAATTAGAGATGCTGGGTTCAATGTATAATCTCTTCCATTACCACTAGCAGACCGATTCAGCATTTTACTCTCAACAATTAGTTCAAGCCCTTTGTGAAACCGTGGAACATATCACTGATGGCCATTAGCGAAAGGGAATGGAGCATGTAGGTGTATCCTCCCTTTAAAGGCGGCAATCGATTAGTTCATTGAAATCGGAAGTTACCTGTCGAAGGTAGAGTAGCCAAGTAAAACACACATAAACAATCATTAATATCTAGTTGAATCATGGACTAAACGAGACACTGTGATACCTAATTATGGACTAAATAAATAGGCGGCACTCACATGTTGTGTGATTAGTAAACCTGTCCAAGTGCTTTAATAATTATGATTGTGCGTGCTTGGCTTTTTTTTTTCTGGTATACCTCCTCCGTGCGTATAACTATATAGGCGTGGCTGACGCAAAGGTGGGAGAGAAAAATCCTATAGATTTCTTGGCTTGTTAAAACATAATTCTGTGTTCCATTGCTAACTACAGTATACAAAAAACAGAAAGTAAACCAACTTATAGAATATACAGGGTGTTCCTAAAAACTTGAGAATCCTATACACCAGTACTGTAGCCAGAGACGTAATTAATAATCTTTACTTCCTTTGCATTTTTTTTTCATTTACATGTTAATGAAGAAAATTTCGGAAAGGCAAATAAAGTCCTGTGGTACTTTTAAACTTGGTACAGAATGACTACATTCTGCACACGAGACGAGATTTGGCCAGAAATAAGATTTTCTCGTCTCGTCTTGTAACGTCGCGATTCTCGAAGAATTCTTTTTCGACTCGTCTCGATTCTATAAGAAATCTTTGTTGACTCGTATCGATTTTCGAAGATTTCTTTCTCGACTCCTCTCGATTCTCGAAGTCTTTTTTCCCGACTCCTCTCGATTTTCGAACAGTTCTTTCTCGACTCGTCTCTATTTTTTTTAAAAAAAATCTTCTTTTACTCCTCTCGATTCTTAAAGAATTCTTTCTCGACTCCTCTTCATTCTCGAACAATTCTTTCTCTTCTCGTGTCGATTTCCGAAGAATTTTTTCTCTATTCGTCTCGATTCTCGAACAATTCTTTCTTGGCTCGTCTCGATTTTCAAAGAATTCTTCTTGTACTCCTTTCGATTCTCGAAGATTTCATTCTAGACTCCTCTCGTTTCTCAAAACAATTCTTTCTTCACTTGTCTCGATTGTCTAGCAATTCTATCTCGACTCGTCCCGATTTTCGAACAATTCTTTCTCGACTTCTCTCGATTCTCGAACAAATCTTTTTCGGGTTGTCTCAATTTTCGAAGAATTCTTTCTTTACTCCTCTCGATTCTCGAAGAATTCTTTCACAACTCCTCTCTTTCTCGGCTGGTCTCGATTCTCCACTGATCTCAATTCTCGAATTTTTCTAATCTTGTTTCGTAAATTTATGTACAAAATTTATGCCATGTCCTTTTCTAAATTTCATCATAATCCTTTCGCGTCACGAGAAGCTCACGAAGGGCGTGATATAACAACATTTAAATCATTTTTTTTTTCACTGGAGTACATTGTGTAATCTCTTGTGTATCTTTAAACGTTGATGAATGCTCTTCACTGTGCTTGTAAAATAATTTTATCAGTTTATAGTTTTTATACCATGAAAAATGCAACATTGAAATAGTTTTGGACATCTAAGAGTTGTGTGAATTAGTTTTGTCTACAAGTTGTGTGAATTAGTTTTACCTAACATATAACAACTCGTTCAAACTCGACCCTGACTGTAGAGCTCCTTCGTGGATAAGCGGTTAGCGTACGCGCCTTTGGCGTTGGAGACCGGCGTTTGATTCCCGGCTGGAGCTCATGTGGTTAGGATTCCACGTTAATCAGTAGGTCCCCTTCTCATATAAGTTCGCTGCTGAAAAGAACGTTAAATTCAAAATCAACTCAACTCGTCACGACACTGGCTGTACCAAAGGTTTAGTACAGGGCTTACCGAGCTTAGTAGTTGAAATGGATAGAACATCAGTAGATGGTACTGCGTTACTACATTAACCGTGCTCTTTAATCACACCTTGCACCTTGTAAGAACATCGAAATAGTTTCTTATTCATTTTGCTCTCAAGAATTGTGACAGTGACCTCTGTCCTTCTCCAAACTTGTAGGATTCATTGACAGGCAGACGTTTTCACTTCAGAAGTTCCCTCGGAAGTAATATTTTTCAATATCTAAAACGTGATTCTGGGACTCTCTTGATAGCAAGTTACAGAGATCAAATGGTGTGTAGAAGTGGACGGAAATTGTGATGACGACACAGAAACATATAACTCGAAAATTGATTTAGGAATTTAGGAATTACATTTCTCGGCTTTCTTCATATATGACCTCTGTCAGCCTGTCACATATGAGGGATGACGTCCCTCTGCGATCACACTATCCGTGGAAAGGGAAGGAAGAAAGGATTGGGAAAGAAAGGAAGCGCCCTGAGACCTATATGTTAGGTACCATCCCGGCATTTGCCTGGTGTGAATGAGGAAAATCCCAGGAAAACCTCAGGATGGTTGGTCTGAAAAACTTTTACACTTTTTTGACCGAGTTTCGCCACCGGGAATCAAACCCGGGACCACTCGCAACTAAGACAAGTGCATTAGCGACTACGTTACACGGAGCCACAACTCGAAAATTGAATATGACCGGGGTTCTAAGTAGACTGTACGTACTTTTGAAAAATTAAATGAAATCTTTGAGTTTAACGTTCCATGATTATGCCATTTTAGCCTAAGAGAGATGATGATTAAAGTAAGTTAATTGTGATGGAAGAATTGGTGGAATGATTAAGTAGAAGAAAACTGGAGTACCCCTAGAAAATCCACGGACACGACGTTGTCCACCACAAACTTACTTGGCCGGAAATCGAACCAGGGACCCCATGCATTAGTGTCAAGTGCTCTACCACTGAGCCACTGAGTTTACGGTCCGTACTTTTAGTACGCACCTCATGTATAAGATCTAAATCAACGCAGTGCATTTAATATTCTCCCTCCTCGTGCATCAAAGGTACCCGTTTTAGCCACGAAACTAGAAGGGACAAATTTGCTAATTCTAGCTATGAACCAATCCTCCTTAGGATCTGTAAAAGTAATTTTTTTTCTGGATTCCAACGGAATAAATTATCAAGGATTTAACCAAGAGAGAATCATATACATCCATTTATTTATGTCTCATTTCTTCCCTTGTAAACTATCGTCATCATTGTTTCTAGCGTACTATATACTGTATGCGTAAAGAATTTATGCATGTTTCAAAAGAAAGAAATACGAGTATTCACAATAAAAATAAGTCAAACTGCTGTGAAGGTTACAATCGAACTTCTTTCTTCAATACGTAAGGAGTTATGACGTATCAACTTTGTGATTTCATGAACAAACTTTCTTGATTTTTGTGTTTCTCAATTATACCACCAAAAATATTGATATACAGGGTGTTTCAAAACAACACCGAGAACGTTTGAGAGATATGACAAGTATAGACCAAGATGGGTGCACAAATGCTTCCTTTCGGAGTTATGTGCTGCCAAAAGCATGAAAAAATTAACTTTAAAGGTCTATGGGACCTACCGTAGTCAGGTCAAGATTTCACTTAGGAACTAATATGTACCATATCCAAATATCCATGTTTCAGAATTTTGCGGTACTTCCACAACAAGTTTTTAGAGGTAGTTAGTGAGTTCTTCAACTTATACGCCCGTAGCCAAACTCTCTCTATAAAAACTGTTGCGTGAATACCTTAGGATTCTGAAACATGTATTTGTGGATAGTGCACATATTAGTTCCTAAGTGGAGTTTTGACTCGACCACAGTAGATCCCATACTGTTGGAGCCATGGATCTTTAAAGTTCATTTTTTTTCATGTTTTCGGCAGTCCGAAAGTAAGCATTTGTGCACCCAACTTGGTCTATACTTTTTGTCTTATCTTGGTGTCATGAATCAACTCCCAAACATTTTGGAACACCTTACATATTTGGTTTAAGTTGTATGGTACATGACTCTTGGCGAAAAAGAGAATAATAAGAAAACAACAGTGTAAATAAAAATGGGAAACATCATCTCTTTAAGTTTTCCAAAACTACAGAATTTCGTGGGAGTTGTTCCACATTATTCATGTTCTTATCTTTTGTTACATATTCTGTTTTCGTCAGTATATTATTCTCTGTCTTTCAATAATACTCTTTTTCTGCTTTGTTTCTGCGAGAAAGAAAAATAAAGTAGAAAAAGAAGAGAAAGAAGCGGAGGAGTATAATGCTGAAAATAGTCGCAGAAGAAGGAGAAAAAACAAACCCTGATGTGTTTTGAATTAATGACATGTTGACATTAAGATGGCTTGCAACAAGGATTTTAGCAATCAAGCGACTTTCTTTTGCTTCTTCCCGTGTACGTACATACATCGTAATGTTTACTGCAAAAGCTTATAAGCATTGTGTGATGAGACCCAGTTTTGGGAGCTTGTAATATAAGTTTAAGAAACAAAAGAGTGGGTGGGTGGGGGCTCTTGTTAATTTTTTTTTCTTGCTTTATTTGCTCCATTCTCTACGTCTCTCCTTTGTCCGCCAAAACTTCCTGTTATCGAAAGAAAATTCCCAGAACACAATGGGGAAGTACAGTGGCGTAGGCGTGAGCGTGTAGATATTCTTTTTTCCAAAAACCCATATTTATAAAAGTTATATATATAAATGTTCACAAACAATGTAACTTTCACCAAATGCAGACAGCTCCATTGAACATATTAATTAGAAGTTACTGTACTTAAAATTAAAGTTTTAAAATTAATGTTAGTTTTATGTGCCCAGGGGCGCAACCAGAAATTTTTCTTACGAGAGGTCCACGTTTAGGGGAAGAGGTTCAATACTATAATCACTAGGAACGGATATTATTCTGTACCCGAAAAGATTATAAGTAATTGTAAAATACTTCCACCTATATTTTCAGGGAAAATGATAGAACTAAATTGCTTTTATAAGATTAGATAAGATTTAGATTTCTGGGCTTTCGGCATCTCTGGTCATATTTGCCCGTCACGTTTGAGGAACGACGTCCCTCGGTGAGCACAGGGAAGGGAAGGAAGAAAGGAAGCGGCCTGGGACCTATGAGTTAGGTACTATCCTGGTATTTGCCTGGTGCGAATGAGGAAAACCTCATTCAGGATGACTGGCCTGGAAAAGCTTTTAACACTTTTTCGACCATGTGCCCCCACCGGAAATCGAACCCGGGACCGCTCGTGCCTAAGGCGAGATCGTTAGCGACTAGGCTATGCAGGGCCACTCTTTCTATAAAAGAGTGCAGAGAAGTGTAAGATCAAATTTTCAACGCATTTACATGTTAAACAAATAAAGTTTTATTGAGAAGATACAAATATCTAGACCACTCCTATATGTTGAGTTAAGAAGATTTTTAAAGGATTCAGATACCATAGTCTATGCGCCCCTGCTTGTGTCACGTTTCCTAGTCTGTTTCTTCTTTTCATTGCTTAGACTGGAATTTAACGTCCCCTACTTGCTATATAAGACCTGCACCTGCAGCTCAACGTGGGATTCGAACTATATACGCCCTCATCTGGAATCGAACTTAGGTTTCCCGCAATGGAGACGCCTGCGAAAGATGTATACACATAATTTCTCACAACCGGCAAGAACACAAATATCAAATTTCGCGGACGGTTAAAAGGTCCATGTTCTCTTCTGAGGAAGGCTCGAACCAATGATAGATTGGGACTTGTGATCCAAAGCCAAACGCCGAGACCAGTCAACTATTGTAATTGGCAGTTACAAAACTAGTGAGGAGGGCTGTAAGGTAATTTATTGCCCGGCCGATGTGAATAAAAATTTGTTCCCATCCAGTTTAATTATGAATATAGCACCTTTTTTTCTTAACAATAACAGTGAATATGCTCATATTTATAATCATTCCTTGTGCATGTTTTGCAAGTTTCGGAATATATCTAGAGTTGTTTGCAGTGCAGGTTTCTTTCAGCATGAAGATTATATGAGACCTAGGCTACAATTTCTCTAGTTTCTAGAGTTATGTTACACGATTATGCATTATAGGCTAAAGTACATACATGTATAGGGTAGTGCATGGTGGCACAGTAGTGGAACGCTTAGGGCCTATCTCTGGTGTGTGGAGTCCCTAGTTCGATCTCTAGACAGATAAGTTTGTGGTAGACAACATCGTGTCCGTTGATTTTCTTGATGTATTCTCGTTTCCTTCCACATTCTCATTCTACTAATTCTCAACCATCATTCACTTGCCTAATTGTCTGTCTCCCTTAGCTTGAAGGGCATAGTCGTGGGACGTTAAACTAAAATATTTCATTTTTAGAGAACACAGATGATTAATGATGATGAATTGGTGATATGAGAATATGAGAAGAAACAGGAGAACCGCGAGAAAATCCACCCATGCGATGTTGTTCATCACAAATTTACTTAGGTTGGAATCGAACCAAGGACCACTAGCACTAGAGGTTAGCACTCAATCACTGAGCCATCATAACCCCCCTCCAACACCTCAGAAATATATCTTTTGGACCATTCATACTACTTCAGGTGATATCGAATCCGAGTCGTATTTAGCGAAATCAGTAAATAAAGAAGACACTGCAAAGTATGTCCATCTCCTACATGTTTTAAAGCGACATTTGGAGGGAAAAAATAACATACTTTACGCTAATGCATTTTTTCCAGTAATAACTAGATGAAATGCAGAAGCATTAATCAGTAAAGCACACTCATACACGCAATCAGTCTTTTTATCTGACGCACTGTTGTCTCATCAATCATATTTTTTTCTGAATCAAATCGCGCTTAATCACCCTTTCAACTTTGAATTTAAAATATATGCACCCTTTATTTGACAATTTAAGTAGGGTAAAAATAGACGTATGACGCATCATTTTATTCTAATGCTTCTGAATTAGTCATATCAATTTTCAAAAGATGACATTATAAAAAAGGTAATAATTAAGTAAGTGAACTTTTGTTCATATTCTTCGAGAATATTTTACTTCTTGTACTGGCAGTAGACTATATTTATTTTCATGAACACGAGCGGCAACACACTTCTTGCCCTACTCGAATGTTTTCTATTAACAATTTCTGAATAAATAAACCAAGGCAACGGTATCACATTTAGATATCTTACTTGTCAATACGGTTAGCGTAGGCGTCGTCGGCGCAAGGGACTCTGGTTCAATTCCTCGCTAGAGTTTATGTGGTTTGTATCCCACGTTAAGCTGTAATTTTACGTCGTATGAAGCCCTGTTGCTAAAAGAGACACTAAATTCAAAAAAATCAAAAACCGAATCGTTTAACGCGTCTCGTTGTAATTTAACGATTAGATAATGACAGCACATTTGCCAATATAAATTACGTAAACATTTCAGTGTAGCAAACCGACAAATGGGAATAATCATTTTTTATCCTAGTGCTACCCAAAAGTACAAATTTTTATTGATATTTATATTACTGTGAGTGTACTGTACTAAGTAATCCTTGTTGCATGTGAAATTATCGTAGGATTTATAGCAAATTTGTTGGAATAGATAAGAGATAAGAGCTTTGGGAACACTGCGAGGATTAGAATTGCTATGAGAGTAGTGGAGACGAGGCAGTGCTCTTCCAATAAAAGCGAATATTTTTCTAAGGCGAGATATTATTTCTCATTTTCGATACAAGACATTCTCATCTCTTGGCTCGTATGTATATCCATAATGAGTAAGATGGTAGGAAAAACATAAACTTGCATCTTATTAAGACAGATAATCATAATGAACTGGCTGACAACAGATACCTAGAAGTCATTGATGGACTTTTGTATCTGCAGCGTTGAATTTATAAGTCCCATTAATCAAAGAGTAGTCACTGCCAATTGACCGAAGTGTGATGTAGGAGTACGTTTTGACAAACACAGAAATTATAGTGAAAAATGTGTGAAAGAAAGAAAGATAGAGGCATGACAGCATGACAGAAGAGAAGGGAATAGACATGTTTTAGCGTGTAAGTGTAGTCATGGATTCACGAGTAGTATGTCTGGGATATTATCTAAAATATTATCTTGTTTGTCTGTCAAAATTTGCTCTTTCGTGTCGCCAGGAATCTTGTCTGCTCCTTTCCCTGAACATGTGGTTCTCTAAGAAGGGGAGCAGATTACTCTGACATTACAGAGCATCCAGTGGAAAATGATTCTCAATACAGTTAATTGATTAAGTAATTGCAATGCTCAGAATTATATAAGTTGTTGTCTGGTATTTCGAAATCATAAGGATACAGCTTCGAACACAATCTTTATTTTTTTTTATTTTTTTTTTTTTAGTACTTCCGTTTGGCTATAGCGTGCATTCACTCAAGTTCGACGGTAGAAGATAATATTAGGTATTTCTCCAATTTAGACGGTAAATTCGAAAGAATGTGAATTAAGCTATAACCACGGGCGGCTCCTGAGGGAAATAATATATGGTAAACATAATTTTGTCGGTACTAGCTAAGGGAAGGAGCCTTACCTAATGTCTTAGGATTAGGATTAAGACAGATTTCTGGGCTTTGGGCATATATGGTCATGTTAGCCCATCACGTATGAGGGACGACGTCCCTTGGAGAGCACACTATCCGAGGAAAGGGAAGGAAGGCAGCCTGGAACTTGTATGTTAGCTACCATCCCGGCATTTGCCTGGTGTGAATGAGGGAAACCCAGGAAAACCACTCTCAGGATGGCTGGTATGAAAAAGCTTGTATACATTTTCGACCGAGTGTCCCCACCGGGAATCGAACCACCAAAGGCGAAAGCGTTAGCGATTACGCTATGCGGGGCCACAAATTGCAAAACGATACGAGACAAGAAATGATCCTTAGTATTCGAGACGAGATGAGAAAACTTTATTCGTGCGTGATATTAATAAGGATAAAATAGCCAGTGGAAATCGATGTACTAACCACATATCACTTAATTAAAAATCCTTCGCGCTGGCCATAGTTATTGTATGCTGTGACGCCAAGCTTTTTTGTTTAGATAATGCTTTAAAAAAAAAAAAAAAAAAAACTACTGTCGACTGCAGGAAACAAAGACTGCATAGGATTCACCAGCTTATTTTGAAGCTGCGCGACCAGGTAACCAATTATGGCAGTAGGTTTGCGTGGTTGAAGTCAAGAGCTGATGATAGTTGAGGTGCAAACTTGGGGTGGGGTTGGGGAAGTACAAAAGAAGCGTTTTCTCGGTATCCATCTGTCGCTGTGTGGCTGGCGCGTGGTATTTTATTCGTTTTCTTTCTAGCAGGTCATCCGACTCGTTGTTCTGTTATCAGTGCTCCTAATGTTGGTTGCCCTAGGCTATCATGCTAGACTACTTTGACGTTTGCTTGGTGCCATAATGCCAAGGTTTCTCGTGTTTATTTTATTGCTCTTATTCATTATTTTTTTTTCTACTTCTAATTTGTTATTTTCACAAGCCACACAGCTTTGATTTCGTCGTGTTTTTGCTATATTCTATACATATTTTAATGCTTTCTTTCTTCCTTTTGTTTTCCTGGGTATGTTTTTAGTGTAGTTTTTGTACATTATTTAAGCATATTTTTAATAATACTACTACTACTACTACTACTACTACTACTACTACTAATAATAATAATAATAATAATAATAATAATAATAATAAGAAGAAGAAGAAGAAGAAGAAGAAGAAGAATTTCAGAATGAATTTTGTATTATCTGCTCATACAAGATCTGCTCACTAAACATCTATTAAAATATATGGCCATATATTATCATTAGCTGAAAATATTCTATATTGTCAACCAATTAGTCTGCAAACACATTTAGCAAGAACTCACTATAAGTTTATTTGAAGGACCCGATCTCTCCAATTGCTAGTCCGCTCTCCCGTAAGAACTTCCCTGCATCTAATTAAAATGTATGTTCTTTTTATATAATATTCGAAATCAAATCTTATTTAATTAATTGGGTTGAATACGGCAAGCTCACAACCAATCAGAACCATGTCTAAGGTTATAAAATAATAAAACCATCTGGCATTCATAAAGGAATGAACTGAAATAATTCAACTTAAGTAGAAGCAACGTGGTGAGAATCGTTACGATTTTTTAAATATATAAACGTAATGGTATGGGGTAAACGATCTTTACAACAAGAAAATTAGGGAAACCAATAATGGATCAAAAGGTTGCGATCTTGGATCACGGACCACAAAAGTTTTGAACGACTCCTAAATCGAGTTTTAGTATTTTCTAAGCACATCATACTAAGTTAAGTGATAGTTTCGGTTTGGCTACGCTGTATACAATTCTCCAGATATGAAGTGTACGAGAAAATTTTTGATTGAATGAAATATATTGGACCAAGGGCCACAAAATTTTTGAACTGTCCCTAAATCGAGTTTTCGTACTTTCTACGAAATAAGCACATCATACTGAGTTAAGTGATAGGTTGGGTTTGGCTACGCCATATGTAGTTCTCCAGATATAAGGCCTACAAGAAAATTTTTGATCAAAAATTTAAAAAAAAATAACAAAATCTTTTCACTACCAACTTCAAGATAGAGTCAATCAGACTGATTTACATTGAAACTATTGAGGATCAACAAAAATGGAATGGCAAGTGGAAAAAAAATTGGCCAGGGCTTATGTTTGTGGGTACCATTCCGTTATTAACCAACTTTTTAGAAAATACTGACAGTAAGGCCGCATGGCTTGCACCAGAATTCTTTACATTGCAAAACAAGAACACTACATATATGTTGTACCCATTACTTTTGTCGTGTCAGTTAAAAACGTTATATCGTATTTGCTTTAGTTTAGTCATACATTTCGCCTATTGAACATCTAACCTGGAGAATCACCTGTTCACGTCAAACAATCTTCTTTTATATAAATTACCGTTACGTGACAAGGAAAATATTGTAATACAATGCACTGGAAGGAAGTTATGCAACAAAATCCTGTGATTCGTTCTTCTACTGCAGTGAATTTAGTTAGCAAACGAGGTTTACACTTTTTTAAACAACTAAAAATGTAGTTTTCATTAATTCAGTATAACTACGCAACAGTTTTCATTTTTATCCAATTGCATAAGCAATGTTTTAGTAGAGATATCGTTGAGATGTTAGGGAAGACATTAGAGTAAAGCTGATTTCTGAATTTGTTAATATTTCGGGATACTTTGTCTACATTACTTTGTCAACTCCAATATTTATAAAATAACACAGTTCCCGTTCTTCTAATCAGATGCCTCGTAGCACTCAAGTGACTAAGTCGGGTGCTTTCTGTACTAATTATGGTTCCGAATAAGATTCCCGTTGGGGGTAGGTGCCTTGGATACAAATCCAAGTAGCGCATCGGTTATAGTATGACCCTTTCATATTATAACCTCGGCTTTAATAAATTATTTCAATCAGCGTTGCTTTTTAAAGAATTATAATTACCATTTTTTTTTCCTGCCCTGTCTGTCCGTGTATACATGGGCGCGCACCTATGGGGGGGTCCACCGGCTCGGGTTGGGAAGTTTTCCTAACTCACTATACTATGCAAAAATCTCAGGAACAACATAAAAAACCACCTCAATTTTGTATATGTACAGGGTTGAAAGTTAGGAATTGAATACGAGAGGTGGTATTCGAATTAAAGTGGTAGCAATAAAGCATTTTCTGTTTTAACGTTAACGTTTGGGTCAAGATTTTGACGGAAATTTAGTTGGAATACGGAAGGATTCTTTGTTCTAGTCGTCCCTGTCAATTTTTACATTCCAAAGACGCCTATGAGTTGCTGAACCTAATGGTAAAATAAATTTCATCGAGATAAAGTTGTAGGAGCCTATATAATCTAAAGCATTTTCGTGTTAATGTTGGTTGGCTTGTGGATAAAAGCATGTTATTGGTATACGAAAGTCTTGCAAGGATATCCCTTGGTATAGATGCGCATAAACGAAATATTTAGATGGAGAAACGCTGCACAAGTTATATTACCTTTAATCAGCCTTATCTTGATATAATAACGAACATCACCAACAAATCAAGATATAGCAATAAAAGAACCATCACATATATATAACGTTCTTAACTAGAAGGAAATCATTGTTATATGTATTGCTTATATTTCCGGAGAACCACTCTAAATGATACAATTCCAAGCAATTAAGAGTAATATGAACATTTTCCTAAACCAAACCGGAAATTCGTGGAAGGGTCTTTTGTGAAAGATTATACCTCTTTATATGACAGGCAGTTGTAAGGTGATTCCTTTTACCGCGTTTTGGATGCCATAAATTTCTTTTTACAAAATTGATGATGGGCGTTTGAGATAGAAATGGATCATTAATTCGTGACTGCCTCGAGCAATGTTATGTCCAATTTGTTCTGTTTTGTACGAGAGTGTCCATATATAATCTTCACCGTGGGTATTGTCTAACAATTCTCTTTCTTGAAGATCCAGAATTCTAGTTTATGATATATCCGGTCGATGTGATTAGAGTTTGTTTTAACCACAAAACTATTTTCCTTTTTTTTTTTTTTTTTGACAGCTTAATTTGTATTGTTTATTGCTATTCCTGGAATAATTATAAATTAATAACAATCATAATTGCGAATTATTTATTTTATATAATTAAACTAAACTTTTTTTTATTCTAAGAAGAGGCATGGCCAGTCATACGGTTTTGTATTGAGTAATCTGTGGTCAGATCGTCAATTTGCCAGGACGCTACATTCCTCCTTTTGTTTTCCATTTTCAGCTACTACCGATTCTAAATGAAGATGGGACAGTGTCTTCGTATTCATAGTGCCCCCATATTGTCAATATTATCGATATGATTATATTTTAAACGTTTGAAGAAAAAAATCGATATTCCGAATTATCGATATTTCAGTGATTCTGTTTTGTCAGTATTTCGAAATTTACAATATACTTTTTTTCGTTTACAATATGTTTGATATTTTTATATCTTTCGTGTCAGATATTGTACTATATAAGGTAGAATCATGGACATTATTTGAAAGCCCTGAAAAACGGACTAGAAGTCTTCGAAATGTCAGTATGGAGAAGCATGGAGAAAATTAGCTGTGTCGAACGGAAAACAAATGAAGTAGTGTTATAAATAGTGGAGAGAAAAACGACAATTTCGGATGAAATTGAAAAGAGGAAAAGTAACTGGTTTGGACATTGGCTTTAGAAGAAACTATGATCATCTTGAAGGACGTTCTAGAGGATGAACAATATCAAGACAAATCATAGGTGAAGTTAAAGAAAAAAAAGTTAACTGAATATCGTAGTGCATGAAAGCTTATCAGTTGCGGCAAGTGACCTGCCATTTATGGCAGAATACCTAAAATTTTTATATTTTTCAATATATCGATCGAGCATTGATTTTTTTTTTTTTTTTTTTTTTTTTTTTTTTTTTTTAAGAAAACTGAGTATTGATATCCATACCACAAAGCTCAAAAGGTTAAATACCTTAATTCATGCAGACACCAATGTTAGGTTTAGGAATGTGTGGTCAGCGTATCGCGAGCGATATTGCTGTTGTTGCTGGGTTTTTTGAACAGAGGTAGCTACATTTTTTTCTTCAAATAGTTCTTCCTTTCTCCATAATTATTCTCACGACTTTAGATGGATCCTGTAACGTCAACTTCACCTGAAATAAGTATTATTCACTTCTCTGAGCACTGTATTAGAAAATGTAGTAGTGTTTTGAATTTTAGAGAGGGCATGGCGCTTCCTCGGTTCGATCCGTGGCCAAGTAAGTTTGTGTCCATGGGATTTTTCAGGGTACTCTCACTTCCTTCCACATCCTCATCCCACCAATTCTTCTATCATCATTCACTTGCTCTAATCATCCGTTTCTCTTAGCCTAAAGGGCATAATAGTAGGACGTTCAACTGGCAGATTTCATTTCGAATTTTAGATTAAAGATTGTTTTGCCAGATTTAAGTATTTTGGAAGAACATATATCGTTTCATGAGAACCAGACGAATGTAATTCCATTTTCGTAGGTTTACAGGCGAGAGGACAAAAATATTATTTTCTAAGAAAGATGTGTTTTTTAATAAGATGGTAATTGAGTTACATTACAACAGACGATAGACAAGGAGAACAGATAGCATTACGTTCCATTTATACCAAGTGAAGCTTTCAATATTATGTCCGAACATGAAGAAAGCGAAAACTGCATTTTTTGAATTATGTTCCTCTGGTTCTGATGCGACGATATTTGAATCATATTTATTATTTGCTTCGTATTTATTTCACTTGATGTTAGTGTAACCTTTCTATGTATTTACTGGAAATCCCCTTGAACATTTCAATGGAAAATAAGAAAACATACCACTCTATTGTGATGCTTAAGCTAATCTAATCAAATTACTATTCCGTAATGATCCTTATGTTATATTTAGATTAGAATGCAAGCTAGTATTTGCGTGATTCATTATCGTTCTTCTGATCTAAATCAATAGAAAGGGTTACCATAAATCAATCTACGACTTTAGGAAAAATGCATGATTTCCCTAACTCAAATTATCCAACTCTTGTTATTATTGTTGGTTATTCCAACGGGATTTCAATCACACGCACACGCACTTCCCTCCTCTCTCTCTCTCTCTCACACACACACGCACTATACAATAAACAAGAGCACAGAACAACATTTTGCCAGTTAGCATTCTTCTTAAAAATTAATGTAACACCACATTACGTACGAAACCTAAAAACACAAACTTTATTCTTAATTTACCTTGGTTCTTGTCATATAATATATTAATTATCTATGCTAATAAAGAGCTCAGATCTAATACAAAGTGTCTCGGGGTCGATCCTGTACTATACTACACGAGCTGATGTTCAATTTGCGACTGTGTGATATGCAACCTAAGTTCTGAAGAGTATGCTGCCTCACATTTTTTTCTAACATTGGGATAGTCTCTCCGTTTTGAAATCCATCAGGTTTAAAATTGATTTCTGACACTATTAAAAATTTACAGTCCTATTTGAACTTCGCTTGTTAACAACAAAACAAAACAAGTAAGTACTTGGATGATAATTTGTTGATAATTGAACACTGCAAATCGTATGGCCGCTTTTTACACAAAATCGTGTGAAATTGTAGTTGACAACATTGCGTTCATGGATTTTTAGTGGTTCTCTCATTTTCTCTCATTTTTTAAAAAGCTCATTTATTTCCTCATCTCCATTCAGGTCAAGTTTTCATCCTAATTTGAAAAAGTATGATCATAAAATGTTAAACTAAATATTTCATTTTCATCAGCTATTTCACCAAAGAGTGGTAACTGGACAGTAGAACTCTAAAGGCAGTAGTTCGATATTTGTCTAGTAGAACTAAGGAAAAACCTTGGGAAAACTTCAGTCAGTATTGCAGGTCAGAGGGCTTCAATCTGAGACCTTCGATTGTGAAGTAAGAAAGTTAACCTTTAACTTTCTCTTGCTGGAATATGTGGAATTGTTAGTGCTATTTTCAAGGCTTTCCAGTTTTGTTTATCCTATAAGATATCGCAAATGCAAGTCGAAAATTCTTCTAAGTTACCTACAAAGGGAAAAACAACAAAGAAAATGCAATCATATAATCATCTTTAAAAAAAAAAAAGATATAATTATGTAGCTGCTCATAATGAACAGTAATTTGCAAGTTTCTTTTCAGTACAAAAAAAAAAAAAAAAAAGAACTTCAATTAACATGTTAACATTTCGACATTAAACGAACATTAACATCTAGAAAAAAAAGTGGAAATACTAAAATAGTGGATTCCCTGCAGTAGCAAATGTTGCGTTGCTGTGGCAAATTTGCTATGCATGTATCTTATTAGATACAAGAAAGACATATTCGTGACAAACTTTTGACATGTCGTTAAGCGTTTTTGTCACGATACTGCATCCCAGACAGAAATTACTTTTAGCTAACAGCCGTTATTATCAGTATCATCTTAATGATGGGAATTCATGAATCTTACTTAGAAGATGATAAAGGGGAAACAGAAGATGATGAAAAAGGAGTATACGATATTCTTTTGTACGTGTGTTTATCGCAGTTATATGAGTTGGGTCAACATCCTAGAACTTTGTTTGTTGATTGCTATCAGTAATTGGATAGGAATTTATTGAGATGGGGGGACCGCAAGGAAAATGTAACATGGGGACTTCTCGACGGAACATTGTGTAGCTTGCAAGAAGCTTGTAAAACGTTACTTACTAAGCACATTTTGTGTATACATGGATATAGGACTAATTTCAAAAGGATGTTTGTGAAGGTGAAACTCAAGGAAATCCCTTCATTGTTTATAGTGCAACAAGAATACACAAATGTTCCTTAACTTGTATGTATTTAGTGAATTAACCATTCAGGAATTGTTCAGAGAAAATAATACTTCGTACGTTAGAGCTTTAAGTTTCAGTCGCGAGAGATCATTTTGTTGCGATCAACTTACGATAGCGTTCTTTCGGTGTAAAACTAAAAGTCGTGTTTTTTCACCACATACAATTTTGTGTTATCAGATTTCCATACTATTTACTTTAATGTGAATAAAGTAAATGAACGGTATTCACAGAGAATTCCTTAATCAAGCGTTAGTCATGCAATTAATTAGTGTCGTATTAGTTCTGTACTAAGCACGTATACTTTTTGTTACTCAGAGGCTACTTGCAGTTCACCTAATATATTGATTTGGATGTGATTAACTAATACAACCCCAATACATCATGAGAAAAATAAATGGAGAAACTACGGACATCTAGACGTGTGCATGCATAGTCTGTAAAAATGAAAATATTTGAAATGCAAATTCAAAGGTTTTCTTTGTGGTTTGATATCATAACAACTTATAACTAGTTACGAAATCGAATTATAATTAACGTATTCATTTCTGAGGGATGTTTTTATGACAGGAATAAATAGAAGTCAATTAATATTAGCGACAATAGATGGATTGTAATTATAAGGGAAGATAATTTATCGATCAGTTGTATGTATCTCTCAAAAAATTGGAAATTTTCTACTTATCTTTCACTGTTCGCTTTATGAAACAGTTTAGGTGTTGTAGAGGACTCGGCTTAATAGCTGCTTCATAGTTAATTCACCTGAAGAGGTGAAAGGAAAGCAAAAAAGAAAGACAGGTTAGTATTTGCTTTTGTATCTCATACTGTATGTTTAAAACAGGGTACCCACTGCTCTGTAATTTAATTAGTAATATATGACAAATTTAGTCAAATCCTTAGTATGGCGCTAATCATCCTTCAAAACGACTCTGTATGAGGCCCAATGTGTTTTGTGTGGAGTTATTAGAAAGTATGTATAGTCATGTTCTCTAACCTTCTTCTCTGACCAACATTTAGAATTAGATCGAACAAATGTTGATTTGTTACGCTAGTTGAGATTGGTAATTCAGAACATTTAAATTTCCTACGTACGTATGGTAGAATATGGCCTTTTTAAAGCAAGATGGATGGCCAATATTTCTTGAACAAGACTCTACATACGAGGAAGTGGCAATGATTCCATGATAAAGACCCTCCCTCTGAAGCGAACGATTGCTGGTTCTATTTGAATTCAAGCAGAAATCAGAATTTTCATTCACTATTCCTTTAAACTATTATCTGAGCTTACTGGCTGGTAATGTTCTGAGCGCGGCTACTCACAACATTAAGATTTTTAACGTTAAGAATAAAATTATGTTAGTGAAGAAATTTCTGTTCTTGGAAGTACTATTAGAGAATAACTAACTAACTCTATGGCCTGTGGAACCCAAAGGTTCAATCCCGTCTTCACAAAAGCTCTCCATTCTATCCTTAGTCAACTGAATTCATTTTTTACCTTCTATTCCCATTTCTACTAGATCCATCTTAATATTGTCCTCCCATCTGCGCCTAGATCTTTCTAATGGAATTTTTCAAATTGGATTTCCAGACAAAACCTTTTGAAAGCGTTCCTACTTTCTTCTATTCTGGCTACATGACTTACCCACCTGAGTCTCCTTTACTTGATGACCGAAATAATGTTTGGTAAACGATATAAATTATGCAGATCCTCGTTATATAGTTTCCGCCATTCCCCGTTCCCGTTCCTCTTGGGTCTGAATATTCGTCTTAAAATTTTATTCTCAAATACTTTCAATCTACGTTCTTTCCTTAAAGTAGCGACCATGTTTCGCAACCATCCAGTACATCAGACATGATTATAGAATAACATAAAAAAAAAAAAAAATCCTTACCAAGAAAAGTTAACCAAGGCATAGATCCGTTATGGCTACATGTTTGGTATTCGTTTCGTTTGTGTAATAGATATTTGGTTAGGTCAGATATTTCCACCTAGAAGATGTGTGCCTTAGGATTAAGCTTTTATGATCACAGCCAGAACAGTGAAAACATATTTAGCAAAAACGAGGGAACGAGATAGACAAAAAGAAATAAAACAAGAACTGATAGTGTAAATTACGAATAGTAATGATTCCACAATTATACTGCAATTGATATTGATTGTTATTTTTGGTAGCTTGCTGCAATGCACGTGGTGCTTAATGCTATGTTGCCAGCTTTTGCGTCTGATATTGAAACACGAAATTATTCACTCCAAGTAAATCTCAGTTTTATAAAATTAAATGACACAAAAGAGAACTAAAAAGAATGCTCTCAATAACCAGCAGGTCCACTACTCAAGTTGATATTCGACTAAAACAATGTGCATTTGTTTATATTCAAATTGGCAAAAGGGTGGAATGATTACTATTGCAGCGCGAGAGAAATGAACCACTATAATTGGCTGAACATGCTGTTTCCATAGAAATAGTTCTTCTTGACTGATGACCACGTGCAGGAAGGAAAAAGATAGAGGAAAGCAACTGTCAGAAAGAACAAGCAAATGGACTTTAGTAATATCTCCAAATTCCACCGACTCAGGCTTGTTTAAATGTCACAACTGTATTTTATCAACCCTTGGTTTGCAGTATTTTCCTTGCTCTCTCTCTCTGTATTGTTTACTGAGAATAAGAACAGCAAACCATGACGTCACAGCTTATTTAGTTGGTATTAAACCTTAGATTAAACTTTAGCTCCATACCCTTAGAGACATCAAGAAACATTAAACGCCAAGAAGAAGAACGCAATAGAGAATCAATGTTTTCATTTATTTTATTTACCTATCGCATTCAGTACACATTTTTTTAAAAAAATACAAATTTCGTGCTTCGATACGATCTATTCAAAATTTATCTGTAAGGGATATTGGAAAATATGGTCCTGTTGATTGAATCAGTGGTCTTGGTTTAACTGATAAGAGTTTCGCGTAAGATGGGGAAGAAACGAAGAAGAAGAAAAGAAGATATTGGACGAAAATTAATGTTGTGCAATTTTCAGAAACTTTCTAAAGCTATTTGAATGGTTTCCCGTTGAATAATGATGAGTTCTTTGCCGAAACCCACCACACTTTTTTTTTTCTCTCTTCTCCCAGTAGTAACTGGGCGAATGTGAGGAAAGAGATAGCATGGATTGACGATTGCTATTTTAGACGAAAGGGGTGCACAAGAAAGAAAGAAAAACTCAAGAAAAGATAGAAATCTTCATCCTGAAATCTAGCACAGGCTGAAAGTTTCATTAGGCAGAGCTGTAGGAGGCGCCTCAATCTCTCTCTCTTTCTCTTCCGTTTTCTTTCTTCTTCTCTCTTCAGCTATTTCCCTCTGGAGGAAGAAGATGAATGTTAAAAATTCATTTCCAGCACCTCTTCTTTAGATCGAAGTTCGATATTAGTGTGGGTTCATTCTTTTGTGGGTCTGTTGGTGATGGTGTGGTCTGTGTTTTACCTCAGTTGATCTATCAAGCAATCGTAACAAATATGGCTGGAGTACCAATGATTTTTTCTAAAAAAAAAGTTTATTTGATTTCAACATGTTTGGTTAGCATGATAACGCTTCTACTTTGATTTGTTCATAGTTTATATTGTAATAAATTTGTTGGTTTGTAAGTTAACAACGAAATAATGGTAATGAAAGGATAAGAGCTGGGTTACCCACGAGACCAGACAAGAAATTTCACAAATATTTTGGGCAACAGTAG
The DNA here is from genome assembly GCF_964235325.1 of Thermobia domestica. Lineage (NCBI taxonomy): Eukaryota > Metazoa > Arthropoda > Insecta > Zygentoma > Lepismatidae > Thermobia > Thermobia domestica. Next base: position 51,143,130 of record NC_137464.1, read on the forward strand.
TTCAACTAACTTTTCAATCTCAAACGGTATCTTATTGCTACATGTTTCATAGAACTATAAATTGTTAAACTTATACTATACAAACACAATGAAGAGAATTTATAAACTTTTAACTGACCGTTGTTATATCACACACTTCATGCTCGTGATGTGCAAAAGAATTCTGATATCTTCTAGATGAAATTAGGGCAAAATTTCGCGGAATAATTTTAGCAAAAACATTTACACAACAAGACTAGAAAGGTCTTGAGACGAGACGACAAAATTTCTTCGAGAATCGAAATGAGACGAGATTATTTATAAAATTTATGAAACGAGATAATTTTTTTACAAAATATATGGTATGAGACGAGATTTTTTCTTACACAATTTATGAGATGAGACGAGATATTTTTTACAAACTTTATGAGACGAGACGAGATATTTTAACACAAAATTTATGAGACGAAACGAGATATTTTAATATAAAATTTACAAGACGATTTTTTTTTTACAAAATTTATTTGAAGACGAGATTCTTTTTACAAAATTTATGAGACGAAGATACTTTTTTTTTTTTTGCAAAATTTGAGACGAGACGTTATTTTTACAGTATTTCTTGTCTCGTCTCGTAGGTCAGTGGTTCCCAATCGGTGTCTCACTACCATAGCGTGTCGCGAATATTTAAAATTTAAGATACATAAAGTATTATAATTGGGTAAAATCAATTCTGAGAGAGACTGTACCAGTCAGTCTCGAGCGGTGGCAGTGATACTGGTTACTACATAGTATCACTTCTTTATAGAAACTTATGGTCTCACAATATTAATAAATCAAACAATTGTATCACGATGAATTAAGCATTCAGTAAGGTCTGTCATTAATCAGAAAAGATTAAGAACCACTGTTGTAGGCAATATTAGATGAGAGCCCTAGATAATAATTTTTATATATAGCCAAACACAAAACAATAACTTTCTTCTATACGGTTTGGTACGTGTACATGTATCACGCGTATCTCACGTCTCCCTCTCTTTCCTGCCACCGAACCCTCTGGCACGTCCCTCGGAGACCGCAATTTCTTTAAAACGGGGCTTGAATCACGCGAGATCAATTCTCACAGACAGTATAGACTTCCCCACCACACTATTTCGCCTACAGAACCATGTCACCAACCTCAGCTTTGTTAAAGAATGGTCAACATGTTTTTGTAAACTCTATAAACTTCTCACCTTAATATTTCGAAATTACGTTTCTTTTGTAAATATGCTTCTTGTATACAATGAAAAACATTTTCAATTTGTGTAATATATTCAGTGGAAAAATAGAATAAACAAGTGGCTATTAGACCTTACGTACCTAACGCAAAAATATGTGGGGAGATGAAAGATGATGGTTAACATCAGTGGAGAAGCATTTCGAAAACACAAGCCCAAATGGTTTTTGTTTGGAGGCTTCTGTCTGTCCGCATTCAACCAAAAGCAAGTAAGCAAGAAGGAAGAAGGGTTTTCTGGATTATGTCACTACGTCATCATCACAACGCTTCCACTGCCCTTCCCGCATGCCATGTCCATAACCAAAAAAAAAAAAAAAAAAAAGTAATATTAACGGACATTTTCAGTAAGTATAGCAGGCACCAGCATCTTGTTCATGGACTCCACCTCCTTTTAGGAGTTTTCCCCCACCACCAAAGCTCTTTTGCCCTTCTTTTTTCCCCAGATATGACAACCCATATCTCGCATGCATTTATATATATCTATCTATATATATATAAGGTGACCGAACGGGGAATTCATGTTTGAGGGATCCAGTGGCGTGCTAACGACCTATAAAAAAGGATTCACGTATTCTGTAGGGTTTCAGACATGACGATATCACAAATGAAAAGTGCTGGCTGGCTCGAATTGGTAGGAAAAACAGAAAAAGAACAACAACGAAAAACTATAATACTGAGGGATGGAAGTTTTTTACTAAAAAAGAAAATTAAGCTCTCTCTCTGTCTTTTTTTTTCGTAAACAACGCGTAATGTTTAGCGACCCGTGCTACAAGATAAACTTGTATTCAGAGGATATATATATAGGGAAAAAAAACTGATGCAGCGGAAATTGTGGTGAAGAAAAAAAAAAACAGCGATATGGATTAAAATGAAGGGTGTGTAGAGGATACGTATCGAACAAGAAATATATATATATATATGATCAATCTCTATTACGGTTCCTATTATCGGCCCCATCAGCCCATTACGAAACAAAATAACTTTTCGATAACGATCTTTTCATAGCAATGACTCTTTCTGCGAGTTAGGAAAATGTAACAAATACTCTCTCCCTTAAAATTATTCTGTCGAGAAAATAAGGTTAATGGCTGGAAGAAAGAAATTAAATGATTTTTTTTTTTTTTACATTTACGTCCCACGATTATGCCTTTTACGTTAAAGTGAACGGATGATTAATGAAATTGAATGAACATGAAATTATTGGTGGAATGAAAATGTAAGAGAAAACGGAAGAACCTCAAGAAACTCACTAACACTATATTGTTCACCACAACTCTCATCGCCGGGGATCGCAACAGTGACTACTCGTACCAGAGGTGATTGATCTACCACTGAGCCACCGTGCCATGCTGGTTAGTGGCTGAGATGTGTGTACGTACGAAGGAGGAGGGAAGAAAAGAATATGTAGATTCTGTAACTATGTTTAGAGCTAGCTTAGAAAAATTAATAGAGTCTTGCTTTGTAATCTGAAAATCCCGGGTTCGATCCAGCAACTATCTTGACTAAAGATTTTAATTTTGGCCTACAGATTCAGCAGGGAAAATGAAATGTAATCTTTGAGTTTTACGTCCCACGATTATGCCGGCTAGCCTAAAGATGGTGATGAGAAATGAATGAAGTTGTGTAATGGAGAAAGTGGGAGGAAACGGGAGAACACAGAAAACCCATGCACACGATGTTTGTCCACCACAAATTAACTTGGGGAGGGCAGGGTTTGAACCCGAGACTCCATGCACCAGAGGCGAACGCTCTACCACTAGGCCAACGCAGCCACAGATTCAGCAGGAAAATACTGATATAATATGGTTACACTTGCTTTATTGTTACATGAGGGGGCACCGTAGTTTAGTGGTAGGAGCGTTGGACTCTTGTCCACTTGGTCCCGGGTTCGATTTCCGACCGGTGCTACCCAATTTTTGATGTCCATCCAACGTCGTGAGGCGAACTATGGAGCCACGTGAATGAAAGACGTGATGGCCACTAGGTTTAGAAAGCTTCGTGCTGACCACGTGCTGGTCGTTAGCCTGGACGTAGTTCAGTCGGTCGCTGATAGATGGCGTTGGAGCGGCTCAGACCCTCAAATGAACTGTTACGCCAAGCGGTTTTTTTGGTTATTATTACATGATCATTACAGGTCTTTATTTTAGTGTAAAGTGATTCGTAGTATGAAAACCGTAAAGTGATTGAATGATTGTAGAAACCCAATGAACAACATTTATCAATGTTTAAAAAAAAAAAAAAATACGCGAGTCATTACGTAATATACTCCAATAATAACTATGGTTTAAATAATATTCTTATATCACTCACTTCATGATTCGCTCGTGACGATGAAAGGATTCTAATAACTTCTACATGAAATTAAGAAAGAAAGATCAGAGCATACATTTTGAACTAAAATTTAATAGTAATCGAAGCGAGAAAAGGTTTTCAAGAATCACGTAGGGACGGGATTTTTTCTTTTGTTTTCTTTTTTTTTTTTTTAAGAATCAAGACTAGCGGAGAAAGTATTCTTTGAAAATCGAGACTAGACAAGCAAGTATTCTTCGAAAATTGAGACTAGACGAGAAAGTAATCTTTGAGAATCGAGACTAGACAAGCAAGTATTCTTTGAGAATCGAGACAAAACGAGAAAGTATTCTTCAAGAATCGATACTAGACGATAAAGTATTCGTTGAGAATCGAGACTAGACGAGAAAGTATTCTTCGAAAATCGAGAGTAGACAAGAAAGTATTCTTAGAAAATCGTGACTAGATAAGCAAGTATTCTTCGAGAATTGAGACTAGACGAGAAAGTATTCTTTGAAAATCGAGACTAGACAAGCAAGTATTCTTCGAAAATCAAGACTAGACGAGAAAGTAGTCTTTGAGAATGGAAACTAGACGAGGAAGTATTCTTTGAGAATCGAGACAACACGAGAAAGTATTCTTCGAAAATCGATACTAGACGATAAAGTATTCGTTGACAATCGAGACTAGACGAGAAAGTATTCTTCGAAAATCGAGAATAGACAAGAAAGTATTCTTAGAAAATCGTGACTAGATAAGCAAGTATTCTTCGAGAATTGAAACTAGACGAGTAAGTATTCTTTGAAAATCGAGACTAGACAAGCAAGTATTCTTCGAAAATCAAGACTAGACGAGAAAGTAGTCTTTGAGAATGGAAACTAGACGAGGAAGTATTCTTTGAGAATCGAGACAACACGAGAAAGTATTCTTCGAGAATCGATACTAGACGATAAAGTATTCGTTGAGAATCGAGACTAGACGACAAAGTATTCTTCGAAAATCGAGAGTAGACAAGAAAGTATTCTTAGAAAATCATGACTAGACAAGCAAGTATTCTTCGAGAATCGAGACTAGACGAGAAAGTATTCTTTGAGAATTGAGATTACACTAGAAAGTATTCTTCGAAATCGATACTAGACGATAAAGTATTCTTTGAGAATCGAGACTAGACTTGAAAGTACTCTTCCTGTATTGAGACTAGTCGAGGAAATATTCCTCGAGAATCGAGACTAAACGAAAATGTATTCTTTGAGAATGGAGACGAGACGACAAGGTATTCTTTGAGTATTGAGACTAGTCGAGAAAATATTCCTCGAGAATCGAGACTAAACGAAAAAGTACTCTTTGTGAATCGAGACTAGACGACAGTGTATTCTTTGAGTATTGAGACTAGTCGAGAAAAAATTCCTCGAGAATCGAGACTAAACGAAAAAGTATTCTTTGAGAATCGAGACGAGACGACAAGGTATTCTTTGAGTATTGAGACTAATCGAGAAAATATTCTTTAAGAATCGAGGCTAGACGAGAAAATATTATTCGAGAATTGAGACTAGACGAGAAAGTATTCTTCGAGAACCAAGACTAGACGAGAAAGTATCCCTCGAGAATCAAGACGAGACGAGACTTCTACAAAATTTACGAGACAAGATTATAAAACTTTATTTCATTGTTTCATTCAACCGCTTTCTTAACTATCATCACCATCACCTTCTCTCTTAAATCGAGAGAATAAGAGTGGGGCGTTAAAGTAAAAATTGATTGAAAAATAGTAGAATTTCCTGAATCAAGATTTTTTTGTTGATCTTCTAATGATATATATATATATATAGAAGCTTTTCTTTTTCCGGCAAGTAACATGTCAATAATGACAAGTATTATTTATATAAGTTTAGTCAAACTACACTCGCTATTGTCAATTTCCACTCATATTTACATTTACTGATAGTTATATATATATATATATATATATATATATATATATATATTTAATTTTAATAAAAAAAATATTTAAATGATTGAATAAAAACAAAATAAACAGGTATAGTTTTCTCAAAAAGGAAGTAACGTGTTTTTTTTCTCTTTATATACTAGACAAGTGCGGTTGTTGAGATTACATCTCGTCGAACATGCCCTAAAAAAAATACGAAAGAATCATGACATTTTAAGAAAGAACGGAGAAAGATTGTGAATTCTTTTATGGTTTTGCGTTCAAAAGTAAAAACTTTAAGTGCAGGAATTCTTTTATTTTATGGACATAACGTTTTTACTTTTTTTTTTTCTATTGCGAGTGAGAACAAGAATAAAAATTCATTTTAACATTTTAAGACTCTGTGGACCAACCCTTTCCTTTTTCTAGCCCATATAATTTTTTTTCTTGTATTTGTCTGTGTGTATCTTCTTCCTCCTCGTGTGTCCAAAAAACCTCAATCAACAACCAAAAATAGTTTTGCATCAAGATGCACAGGACATTTAGGCTGTTACACGAGTGACTGCGGCCAAAAGATAGATGGAAAAGATCGCGATGGCAAACTTCCAAAGCCATGGTATAGGATAGGAAGGAGGATATGCAATGCGCGAGTCACTCTCTACTCTACACACACTCGTATCGCATCGCCCGCTCACTTACACTCAGCGTTGCCAATTTAGTTATTTTTCATGGGCCGATTAGGCAGTAAAAGTGTAATCTAGCTAAGTGATGAAACAAAGAAGAGTCTGGAGGCTTTGGAAATGTGAGTATGAAGAAAAATGGAGAGATGTAGCTGGGTTGAACGGAAAACTAATGAGAAGGCGTTATAGGAATAGTGCGGGAGAAAGAACCAGTCTAGATGTAATAAGAAAGAGAAAAAGAAAGTAATTAGGAAATTGGCTGCAAAAGTATTACATCCGAAGGACGTGGTAGTTAGTATATACGGAAGTAGGGAAAAATAAGGAAGTAGGGAAAGAGGCAGAAGTTGATGGAGGGTATTAAAATGGAAAATTTCTACGTGAAGAAGAAGAGGTTAGCTCAAGACTGTGGTACATGGAAGTTTTTCAATTTGCGACAAATGACATGTGAATAATGACAAAATACTTATTACTGTTATCTATGTATTAATAGCGGTGTCTGTGAACAAAAAACTTCAGATCCAAATTGAAAGTGACTATCTGACTCTTAATCTTTTGAACAACACGGCCGATCTCGATCAAACTTTTGACATAGATGCGGTTCTGGCCTGGGAGTGTTTTTAGCTAGGAGGAATTATAAAAAGTAAATAAATAAATCAATAAAACTTAATAACTCTTGAACCAAACGACCGATTTCAATCAAATTTTCAACATGGATGACGTTCATGCTTGGGATAGATTTTACCATTTCACTTTGAGGGAACAACGTAGGGCATGGGTAGGAGAGGGAGATATACAATAATCAATGAATATAAAAATAAAAATGACCATGTTTGTGAATTAATAACTCTTGAACCACTTGACCGATCTCGATCAAACTTTCAACATAGATAAGGTTCGGACCTGGGATGTTTTCGACTTTTTACTTTGACGGTACAATGTAGGGGAGGGGAATGGGGGACATATAGGTAAAAAAAAGTAACTGTCTTTGTGACTTCATCACGCTTAAACCACCGAATCGATCTGAATCAAATTATCAACATAGATGAAGTTCGGACCTCGGGTGGATGTTATCATATCCCTTTTGGTGGTAGAACTTAGAGTAGGAGGAGGGGAAGGAAAGATATATAAAAATAAACAAAACTTAATAACTCCTAAACCACATGACCGATCTCAATCAAATTTACGATAGCGAGTTCCCCTTTCTCGGTAGTCTTGGTCTGGCTACAAATTCGTCTTCCAGTAGCTAATTTCAACGCGCAGGAATTTGGATATAATTTTTTAATGTGTATGTTTGCCTAGAAAGCTTAATTTTTAGTATTGTAAGATCTTAGATCAATATGTACCAATATGCTGTATATAGTTAACATTACGCAAGAATTGAGAACGAGAGAAAGAATACAAATACAACATTTCTACCTAATAAGGTGTCAAAGCGTACTAAAGAAAAGTGTTTGATTAGAGAGAAAATGAAATAAAATCTTTATATTTTACTTCCCACGGTAATGCCGGATAGACTAAAGGAGACGGTGATAATGAGAATGAATGAAATGGTGGAATGAAAAAAGTGGGAGGAAACGGGGAGAAATCCCAGATAACCACACACGCATGGTGTTTGTCAACCACAAAACTGGTATCGAACCAAGGTCCCCGTGCACCAGGAGTAAACGCTCTACCACTGAGCCACCGCAGCCCCCTGTTTGATTAGAGGATGCGAGGAAGCATATTGAGTATGATTTAGATTCGTATGGTAAAATTATAAAACGTTCCAGTTGCATTATTGTTAAATACTGTTAAGTATAAATTTAGCCATAGGTACTCGTAGAACAATTTAGCTATTTTGGCCAGATACAGAGCATCATTTAGCTACTTTTTGAATGCGTTTGTTGGCAACTCTGCTTATATTCTCTCTCTCTGCGGATGGAACAGGGTTAGAGGGAATGGGGAAAGGAAAAAAGGGAAGAGGTCAAAAATTTTTGCTGAACATTTCTATCTTCCAGCGCGTGCATTGCAAGGTTCACACGGTGGGGATGCTAATTCAATCATATAATTGCAGCACCCCTTAATAGCTGGAGCGTTAGCTTGTGCTCCGTATAGAATGCGGTAGAGGAAAATATTCCAAAGCGAGATCTCACAGTTTGCTGAAAGACACTTTTCATACATACTTTTCCCCCTTCCATTTTGTTTCATTATGTCAGATAATAATTTCACCATGTTCCATGTGTGGGAATACTTTTATTCAGTCATTTTGACTTTGTTATTTATAGAGGTCTTTTCCTTTGAGTTAAATTGGAAAGTACAAGACGTTGTTTTACATACGTACTAAGATTATACTTAGTAAACTCTCTCTGAGGGAGGTATTGAACAACTCAGAGATAGACATCCACTCTCTTCTTGACATCGGCCTTATTTTCATCCATTTTAATAAATGAGGGTAAAGAGAAGAATATATTTTAACTGAGAACGGAATACATTTTGAAAATTGAAGGTTAGGAAAATGCCGGCTTCTGGTACCAATATATACTTCAAATAAGGTGTCGACAGTGACAGAAATTGGCGGAAGCAGGTCACAGTCACAGGCACCACATGATACACATATCATAACTCTAAGTTTGTCATAGAAGCAACTGGACAATACTCCACTAGTCATAGACCGGTTCGTTGGTGTCTGTGACTATTTTCTGCTCTAATCAGTGGCTTGTATGATCAAGTTTGAACTTTCTATGTGGTATAACTGCTATAACCGAACGTGAATGCGGCTTGTGTGATTAATTTCTCTGATAAACGTGGCAGGAGTGACTTTTGGGGCTTTCGACCAGTGGCTACTATCATTAGTAGTATATGTATGTGTCTAGTGACCGATTTTGTGGTGTGACGTGTATCTATTGTGGCGTCTGTGACCTACTAAATTGGCCTAAACAAATGTTTCTTGGTTGATTGGTTCAAACGTCTTTTTTCAGGATCGATTATATTGGCTAATTTACATATAAGGTACATGGGCCATATCGTTCTCCTACCATGCTCCACACGTTTTCCGACCGCGGCTGTGACCATTCACACACACCGTTCTCGTACCATGCCGCTTCGGCTTTCTAAACCACTTACAAAATAGGATTGCAAGCACGAAAGCATTCTTATTGGTTCTGGTGAACTTCGTGTTGCTAAGAGTACACCGAAGAAAGTCGAAGGATCGCGAACGGGGTGGTTTCTCTTCAAGATGACATCGCTATATAATGGCATGGCAGAATAACGGGTACGGGCACGGCGTGGCATGTGAAAATTGAAAAAATAGAACGTAATAAAATTTCAATGTTACAGTTCTACGGCACGCCATCCTATTTGTGAATCAGCCTTAAATGCGACAGGCTCTACTGTTTAAAGTGGATCCAAAAAACTACTTGGTAAGTATCGATACCGGGAACTCCACGCATACAAGGAACAACACGAGTTAATTACCCCAGTTCTTTGAATTATTTAGGGTATTATTTGTTGTTCTGTGTTATTTATTGTGTTATTTTCGTTATTCTTTGAACCCTAGACTTTTGGTCTTCTAAAGAGAATTTGGATCCACTACCGGAAAGGGTTTCTTCACCCATAAGAAAGATCTCTCCGCATCATTAAAGCTTTTTGCGGATATACGTTTTAGTTCCCGTGCTGATGACCGATAAAATGCAGATGTCCGTGAAAAGACAAGAATTTTAGTGATCGTTCTTCTAAATACTATTAATTATTTACATCTTATACATAACCGCCAGTACAAAATTGTTTCGTTAATTACTTTATCTTTTTCCCTGCTTTTAAACCCTGTAATAAATATGAAGTTCTAATTTGATTTTATGGCAATTTCTGTGAGGTGACTTATTCTTCTTTCTGGACTTATTCTTCTTTATCTCCATTTTATCTTTGTGTTTGAAACAAAGACACTTGTGTCTTTGAGTTACAAAGAACACAGAAAAAGGTTTAGATTTCTGGGTTTTAGGCATCTAAAGCCATTTAGTCCTTCACGTTTTGAGGGATGACGTTCCTCGGCGAGCACTCTATCCGGGGAATGGGAAGGAAGAAAGGATAGGGGAAGGAAGGAAGCGGCCTGGGATCTATAAATTGGGTACCACCCCGGCATTTGCCTGGTGTGAATGAGGAAAACCCAGAAAAACCTCATTCAGGGTGGCTAGCCTTTCGACCGAGTGCCCCCACCGGGACCGCTCGCAAACACAGAAAAAGGATTTTCTCTAAAATTAATTGACAGATATGGTATTAGCAGCTCGACAATTTTCTTGTCAGAAATCTGCATTTGCGGAAATTTTAAGTACCTTGGTAAGTATGTACATTTTCAATTAGTCTTGTATTTTGTTTGCATGAATTTTATTCACATTTCATTTAGTGGGGTTGATTTGTTAAGGATACAGATGTTGAACATTTAATTTGAATTACATTGATATTACATCATAGGATTCACGAAACTGTGAAGAAGGAGTTTACAGTTATTATAGTTGAAACTACTTTTAAAACTGTAATTGTCATAGAACAAACAAGTTATTTCATTATCTGCTGATGCAGGTGGAAGCGCGAATTGGGGTTTTACGGACTCGGCTAGAGATATTACGAATGCAGATGGAACTGTTGCAAATGCATTACGAATGCGGATCGAAATATTACTAACTCAGATAAAGATATTTCGGATGAAATTGTTGCGGATGCAGTACGGTTGGAATCGAGATGTTGCTGATTCAGATAGAGATATTGCGGATGGAGATTGAATTGTTGCGGATGAAGTACAGATGCGTAGGCGATATTTTATATCTGCGCAGAGCTCTAATTGATCTATCGATTCCTTGTGGAGAAATGAATTGAAGTAGGACATAGACCTTTTCCCTTCCGCTAGCCGTATAGCTTTTTGTACTTTAGTTAAAGCATCTGCTGGTACGCTTTAGAAGGCCAAAAAAGTAATTTAGCTTCAGACAACGAAGAATACACATCCATACAGGAAAGAACATTGTTGTGTTGACTGGAAGAAAATGTTTATATATTACGACACGTGATGTTAAACACGTAATTCGAAGAAAAAGAAAAGAATTTTATGACATTTTTTTAGGATGTGCATATAATTTAGATATAATGCGTGTTTGATATACATAATAGTTACTACTCAGAATACGAAGTAACATGTATTAAATATTTATTAATCATATGGATAAAAAGGTTTTTTTTTTTTTTTTACCATTGTCTTCTCAAAATGGCGAATTACCGATAAATTGTATTCCTGAATACGTAATGAAGTTGCTTTCTATTACTGGGCTCGACGATTAAGCTTTGGCTTTATCAAACATAACTTTTAGTATGCATATATTTAGTTCCTACATACAAAGCTTCATATTATCTACAAATGGCTTTGAAGCTAATTATTGTTCATTTCATCCTGTGAAATAAGCAAATTGATGTCTGCAACCAAGACGATAATGATGATGTAAATATACGCGTATTGTTTTCAATTAAAAAAATCATAATCACTATCATGGCTAATTGAATGTCTAGTGGGAGTTTAACTCGCTTTTAATGATATTTTTTTGTTTTACCACTTAGTTCCGTTGCCCTCAAGAAGTGTTCCTCTTTTAAAACCCACTCCCATTATGGATCTTCTCTTTCAGAATGAAAGCGGCTTTACGTAAGGTAATAAAGTATTGTGTTCAGAGCGGTAATAGAAGTCTTCACACATTGATATCGATGAATGTTTCCAGCAATGTACTGTGCTTTCACATCGTTTGCAAAGTACCACTTACTAGAATTTTCATCTCTGCAATAACCCTGAGAGACTTACTTGATCTCGTGGAACATATTGTGAGTCTACGTGGAGGGAAAGAGCTTGAGCCCTAGACCATACTTAAGCCAGTAGCTAGAAGTGGCTGGACAGAGCTAAGTCCTCCTGCAACCAACTTCAGCTCCACTGAAATTTTAGTTGTTTATATATATGCAAACTCTACAGACAAGTTCAATCCGAGTACAATACTCTTGTTCTTCAACATGATGCGTCAATTCTTCTCATCTGGTGTAACTCTTGGAAACTTAGTTTAAATATCGAAAACTGTGCTTTATTTACGATTTCTCTAAGAAAAGGACCCTATAAACCATATTTACAAAATTGGTTATAAGAACATAAATCCTGTCTCCTCTTTCAGAGATCTTGATGTTATAATTGACAGTAAGCTTACTTTTGCGGATCATATAAGCACAATATCCTGTACTGTTATGAGAAAACTGGGACTCCTTTATCGCTTCACTGACACAAAAAATTCTAATTCCTTCAGCTTGTTCTATAAGTCATATGTTGCTCCCACTATTGAGTACTGTTCTCCTACCTGGTCTATGCCCTGCCTCATATGACTTAGACAAACATCATTTTAATGGCCAAACATCATTTTAAAAAATTAAATTCCGTAATCAATTTCTTTTTAGCCATTGTATCCTACAGAGTATCTCACCTCCGAACACTTCCAAAAAATGATGTTTTAAAATCCTTCAATATCAAACTTCCCCTAGTGAGAAACAAAATTACTGACCTAATATATTTTTTTAAATGTTAATGGCCATATATCATGTGAACAGATATTAAGTCAGATCAATTTTCGAGTACCGTCTTGTAACGCTGTGGTTCCTGTATTGGAAGCCAAGTTTTGTAATGATAATGTTATTGTCTCGGGCGCTAAGTTTTGCAACGATTGAAAATAAGTAATAATTAAAGGAAAATTTCTGCTCGGGCTGCCAAATAGAATTACTACGTGATATTACGAATAAGCAGATCTTACGTATTCGGGCGACGATGAATATGAAACGTATTGTTTTCGGAATTCGATTCCTTATCTCTAATTTGCATATTTAATCTGCACTAGAATGAATAATTAAGGCACTCACGGATGAGCCTAATATGCATCAGAAAAATGAATACCTGACCTTGTACTTGAAAAGTGAATGGTATTGATGAGTGGCAACTCATCTGCCTATTACACAAATGAAAAAAAAAAATGAATGAGAGTTTGGAGAATTGAAGTTGACTCCACGGGGCTCGAACTTCAGTTCTCCAAGGTAAAAATACAGTTTTGCTAAGATGGTTTGGAATAAAAAAAAAATGATATATATACAACGAAAGATGACCTAATGTCTAATCGATCCTGTTTTCCCCATAACGGTGTCTCCAAGGCGCTAGGAAAACAGGTGCGTAGTTAATGGTTAAGTGATTTAAATATGCGGAGCAAAAATCTCACAAGCTGCAAAGCTGAAAGAAAGATTTTTCGCTAATGGCTTGTTCAGTTGGCTACACTGACTATCACCTTGTCACCGAAGTGTGTGGAGATAGCAAAAGTAGTTTAAAAGCAACAAACAAGGAAAGTTTAATTTAAAGTTTTAAAAAAATGAGTTAATTTAGATAAAAAAAATTCTGATGGTCAATGTAACCGTATTTCAACTTTTTCAGTTCTTCTAGGTATGCTAATACCGGTTAAAGAAATAGGCATATCTTTGAAATGATAACCACATAAATGCTTTGGTTCTAACGTCAAATAGACTTTTAATAAGTTTAACGAGAAAGAAGGTTATATTTACAAAAATCAACAAGAAAGTTAATTTGGATTTACAAAAACAAAAAAAAAAAAAAAAATGAATTAATTGACTTTACTGAAAATGAATCAGACTTTTGACTGTTTGATCAAATAATATGATTTCTCTTAACACATTCTTCACTGTACAACATAATATTCAAGTTATTTAATCTTGACTGTAAAATTTAGCAACAATCTATTTCTACTCAACTAAACTGACAATATTCGATTCTTTATAATTACCATGACGTAGTTATACAAACAAAAATTTCTATTAAACTGAATATTAATTAGCAAAATGATTTATTGTTTTCCTCCCAGACATAACCGACTATTAAGTAATTCGCCCACAGTTACTACCTCTTTTTATTAATAAAAGAAATGGAAATAAGTTTAAGAATCGGATTGCGGAATGAAAGAATTAATGGTTTAGGTTGCTTGCAAGACTCACTGGAGAGATAGTTTAGAAGCGATAGTATGCTTTTGAGAAAATTCTAGTGCACTGTTTCTAATGAACTCTAATGAATTTTCAATTTTAAAAGATTTGCATAAACAAAACATAGCTTTGTACACATACTATATCAGTTGGAAAATAATACCATTCACAATAAAAATCGTTACACAACACTAACTACACAAATATTTCATATTCAAATGCACTACACAGAAATATATATATATAGTACTACTATTATTATAATTTGGCCAATTGATCAAAATAATTATATTGTCGACACTTTTTTTATTTTCTCACTGATTCCTTCTTTTGCGAATAAACGTTTCTCCATAGCTATGGACCCTATCTGCGTTCGTTGCTCAGATAGGTACCTCCAAAGGGATTTACTCGAGTATCTTAAGTTGTTTACCTTATTTATGAGACTCTAACGATATTACGAGATAAGAATATTTACACTTATTTGTCTGAAACTTACTCAACATAGCACGTCTTTGGAAGCTTTATATTGATTGTTTCTTTTAAGAATGAGTATAATAAAAATTGACAAGTTACAATAAAATCATATTAAGCCTGTTTACCGCTCTGACACATATTTCCCTAACACAACCTATACAAATGTTAAAATTTGAAAAACTAGACTTTGACGCTAAATCATAGTTTACTCGAAACAGAAATTACATTACATTCACACATCTTAAACGCGATTTATGTTTAAAAGAGAAATAATCCATACTTGATATAAATAAATACTGGATTGCATATAAATGATTATAATGACGGCTTCAAGGATCTAAATATTGACACATGACGAGTACAAATAAATGCATGATTGAAGATCAAATCAAAGTATACAAATTTCACTAGTAAAATAATCAAAAATTTTATGGTACTCATTCAAGAATGAAATTAATAGTTCCTATATCCGTGAATTAATTTTGGAAATGCAACCAAGGCATTAGGCTATTTGTTTACTTCTTTTACAAAGAAAAAAAAATGCTCTAAATGTTTACGGACAGTTCCGTATGAATAAACAATGTCCCGAAGTTTCTAGAAAAAGGTGAGTATGGAGATCACGAATCACGGAAATATTGGCCATAGTCCTTCTTCAATACAGAAAATAACAGAATACTTTGTCCTACCTTAATAAGTCTTTCCGCTTATATTTCCACACTTCAGAAGAAAACTGCACTGTACTTAACTGACCGTCACAATGCTTCCTAATGTCCCTTCTCAGACCCCGCTTTCCTCTGGATTCAACTCCCGGAGAAGAGGTCCTCGTTTGTCTGAAGCGTCTGGGTCTTCCTGTGGCAAGGCATCTGTCTCGAGTATCGGGGATCGAACCCGTGTCTCCGTCCTTCATCTCCATGTTGTTGAAATGCAACGATGCGTCACTTATCAAATCCATCTGCACTTAAATTTCACTCGCACAGTTTATATATATATCCGCCATACATCGCACTACTTTTCCTGTCTTTGCACTTTATGCGGGAAATCAACGTATATAGAATCACAGACTCACTTCAACATCACCATTTATGTAGCGTTACCGTAAGATGATAAGAATTATGTCTATCTGTCGATGTTTTAAATATTTGTATAAATAATCTTGTAACGACGAAGTTGCTGTGGATAACGCGTGGTTTAAGTAGCTGGCTGCTAACGGGTCTTTAGCTAGCCATTTTTCTGAAATTTAAACACTTAAATATATATATATATATATATGTATATATGAGTTGACGTATGCTTATGAATCGCGTGTTGGTGATGTTTTCACGATGAAGTGTCGACTTAGAGTAACCTCTCTTCCATGTAGGCGTTCTCCCAGCTTTCTTTATTTTTTTAAAAAAAAATAGACGCTTCATTCTTCTCTTTGTGAATTTTGAATTTCGGATTCTGATTCGCCGCTTTAAGTTCGTGACACCATTTCCCAAAAATCGGTTGATAATTTGGCTTGGGTTTCTAGCGTCTCTTCTGGGCTAGTACGTGATGTTAAAGAGTTTCATAAGCACTTGCGAAGATTGTAGATAAAAAATTTTGGTTCCTGTGTGTCTGTGACGTGATATTTGCGATATCGAGGTACTTAGGTAGTGCGACAGTATGGCTGGAGTAACAATAGCACATTCCATTACCGTTTACTGGCGAGGTAGAAAAGTGGGTGGTCAATTAGTGCGGTTACCGTCTTATGTTTTTTTTTCTGAAAAGCAGAGAAACTTCTTTACCTGGAACAAATGAAAGAGGTTCGCTTGGCTGCTAAATGAAACAAAATAAAATTTTCCTTGACTTTCAAAATAAATTGAATTTACATATAAATATGTTTTAATTTGAATATAAGAACAATTAATTGAGTGTCTGAGCGTAATTGTCACAATACCCCCCTCCCAAGATGTAGCAAGTGCTGCAACAGAGTGAGGCACGGCTGCATCTAAGGAGAAGTACCATTTGATAAATATAAAAGTTCAAATTCTGACAGAAAGTACAAGTACATGAAAATCCTAACCCTAATCTATGTTGAAGAAGACAATTTATAAATTCACCAAAAATCCGAACCCTAATGTTAAAATTTCGTGCAAGCTGAGAGAGATAATCTCAATCTAGATGAGAGGTCTCAGGTATTGAGTTGGTGGTCAGTTCAAGCTGCCGGACACAAGCTTATGAGGCATGTTTTAAATAGTATGACCTTATTCTTAATTGTCTCTTGGAGTTCTTCTTTATTTTCTATGCGCGGTATACGACTTCTTATATTTCTTCCAAAGTGCTGGCTGCCCTAGGTAATAAAACAACAAAACAACAATATTATATAATTCCCAGCGTCTTGTATCTCGGGAAAGAGAGCATTGGTTACAGAGGGTGGCATGGAGCTTCAATTCCTCCATGTGCGAGGGCAAAGCCACTGCTCGCACTTTTGCTTTTATTCTTCGGCCATGATTCATCTTCAGTACCATAACTTTAAAATATAAGGAGAATAAAATGATTAAGGCAAAGTTCCATGTCGCGAACATCCAATTGTGGGAACTTGCAAACATCTTGGTGGATTTGTCATCTGCTCGCAGCTCGTAGCTCACTATTCTTAGGCTCGGCGCGTTTTCGCAGGTATCATCACCAAGGCGAAGGGGTGCGTTGAGTCTCTGCTCTAAACGCAAAACTCCACTTCAGAGAGCTCAAATCGGGAATCCATCTCTACCGATTGCTCCGTATACAGGCACTTCTTCGTGCATAACAAAAATTATATCTCTCCTGGACCGGTTTCAATGCTGGGTTGCGCACATTGGTGAACATCTTTTTCCAATCTTCCTCTGTAATTTTGATTGCCTCACATCCGGTATCTGAAATAAAGTTAAAACAAATGCTGGTAAACAAATTCATTTCTGGGCATTATGCTTCCATATAGTACATATTCTTATTCTTTATGTTTATCTTCTAGGGTTAGCCGCTTGGATAAGAGATGCAGGTACATTCAACTGAGCTATGCCATAAAATTCTCTTATATTTCTTTCATCAGTTTCCTGCTAAGTTTTCTTTCTTCGCGCTAGTACTTTATTCTTGACTTATACTTTTCTTGCAGTATCTTCTTGCAATTTTTCTTTACTTCTTGCCTACAATCATTGTATTTCTGTGCTTCCATTAGTTTTCATGCCATTGTGTATCTTAGTCTGTTTTCCAGCAAGCTGTCACGTAACCTCGACTCGAACCTGGACCGTTGGAGTCAATTTTTAGTACACAAATGTCATAGCCGGGTGAATGGTGACAATGCCGATACCGTTCTTGTCATTTTCCAGGCTTTCCTTGATACAATGTGAGTACTGCCAATTGGCATTGCTCATTTCCTGAGTGCTCACCACTTTCCTATTGACAATCAATGTATCCTGTTGGCCACTTTTACATTCTGCTTCTGACTTGTGGTCTTCTCTGGTGCCTTCATCATGAAAATAACTCCTTGGCGGATTTGCTTCGTTCTGCCAGTTGTCGTCACTTATCTCCTGTGTCTCTACTGCTCTGGACTGACTGTGTATATGTTGCCGGTCACATGGACTTCTCTGGCCGTTGTAAGTTGTCCATGAATCTTGGTCCTCGAACTCAAGTACTCCTTTTCCTTCTACATTTCTGGAGTCTTCGGCCTGTTTTCTCCGTACCTTCAGGTGATTATTCCTCCTGCAGTAGTTATGGCTGCGTTGCCATCCTGTACGTTTGTCGTGGAAACCTTTCATTCTTGTATTTTTGTTTCGTCTTGGTTGTATTCTTGTCCTACCAGGGGTCATTCTTCCACGCAGTTTACGTTTGCTCTTGAATTTTGGAGCGGTCACAGCGTTGGAAACACTTGTACTTATCTCTACAGGTGTGGGGGTCTGTTTGACCTCCTGGTGTGTATCCTGCACAATTTGTTCTGATGGAAGTTCCTCCAGTACTTCCGTGTTTGACTTCTCGTGTTCGTCCAGCCTCCTGGCTTGCTCCTGTCGTTTCCTCGAGAGGTATTCTGCCAAATGGTCTTGCTTTTCCATGAGCTTGTCAAGTTTTCTATTTCGTTCTTCTCTAAATTCTTCGTTTTTCTTGTTCTGTTCTTCTATATTCTTCCTCTGTTCTTCTATATTCTTCCTCTGTTCTTCTATATTCTTCCTCTGTTCTTCTATATTCTTCCTCTGTTCTTCTCTAAATTCCTCCTCTTTCCGGTCCCGTTCTGCAAGCCACTTTTGTATCATTGATAGAACAGATTCCTGAAAATCAACATTAGTGCTGTTCGGCCCGTGATGCTGTTGAATGTTGTCTCTACTTCCTTGAGTGACATCATTTTCCATAACTGGACTTGTATCCCTCTGGTCACCACATTCGGGACAATTTCGAGCCTCATCCGTGGGATCCAAATCCTGTTCCCATAGGTCACTTCCACACGTGCGACAACGTTGTGCTTCTTCCATTGCAGACATGCTGTTTCTTGGTCGTTGCCTCAAGGTAGATGGCCTCAACTGTGGCATCTGCAAGTAAACTTAAATAACTGGATTGTCAGAATAATTCTTATTAAAATTTGTCTAAAATGGATTCTAATTGTCTGACCTATGCTGTCAATCACTCTAAATTTCGTACTCTAAGTTCACCTTAATACGCAAAAATATTACTATTTCATCAATGTAGCATGCCAAGCTACTTTATCACCACACGTTTTCCACAACAACTTAGTTCATTCTTGTTTCTTTTTTTTTTTTACTATATTCATATGGATATTCATGTGTATAAACAAATAGTGTATTAATTAACAGATAAAATATCTAAAACACAATAATATTTAAGTAATAAAATGCATGTGTAAATAAAAGTATCAAATCTAACCTATTCTAAACATATATCTATATATGACTATATAATTATATTAATACTAATGTTATTCACTAGAAACAAACTTAGCTAAATTTATGCTTCAATATGCCAAAAATTTGCATGTTCACTTATATTAGTCGCTTACCTGGTGCATTACCTTTTTGTTTTCTTCTTTCCTTCTTTTCTTCTTTTTTTTTTTAACACAAACAAAATATTGTATCTCCTTTCTCTTCCAATCACACAAACCAACAAACAAACGTGAGGTAAGAACTATTATGATTATTATTATGATTATTATTATTATTTTTTTTTTTTTTTTACGCATGTGCTGAAATGGAATAAAATTGGATGCGAGGGGGAGTAGAACGTTTAATCGTTCCCTACGGGTAATCTCGAAATAATGATTCTTTGAATACAAAGTTACCTAATTTCATATCACGCTTCCCATTCTTAATTTTAGTATTACGGAATAGACTTGATTACTGTTTTCGTTCGCTGTTCGAAATTTACTATGTATGCTTCTCCAAACTAGATTTCCTACTTTTTTTTTTTTAACGCTTACTACGCTTTTCGGTCCTGAAATAAAATTAACTACGCATGTTGGTCCTTCAAATGAGATTAACTACACATTCGGGTCCCTGTTCGGGAAGCCATTTCTTGTAACGCTGTGGTTCCTGTATTGGAAGCCAAGTTTTGTAATGATAATGTTATTGTCTCGGGCGCTAAGTTTTGCAACGATTGAAAATAAGTAATAATTAAAGGAAAATTTCTGCTCGGGCTGCCAAATAGAATTACTACGTGATATTACGAATAAGCAGATCTTACGTATTCGGGCGACGATGAATATGAAACGTATTGTTTTCGGAATTCGATTCCTTATCTCTAATTTGCATATTTAATCTGCACTAGAATGAATAATTAAGGCACTCACGGATGAGCCTAATATGCATCAGAAAAATGAATACCTGACCTTGTACTTGAAAAGTGAATGGTATTGATGAGTGGCAACTCATCTGCCTATTACACAAATGAAAAAAAAAATGAATGAGAGTTTGGAGAATTGAAGTTGACTCCACGGGGCTCGAACTTCAGTTCTCCAAGGTAAAAATACAGTTTTGCTAAGATGGTTTGGAATAAAAAAAATGATATATATACAACGAAAGATGACCTAATGTCTAATCGATCCTGTTTTCCCCATAACGGTGTCTCCAAGGCGCTAGGAAAACAGGTGCGTAGTTAATGGTTAAGTGATTTAAATATGCGGAGCAAAAATCTCACAAGCTGCAAAGCTGAAAGAAAGATTTTTCGCTAATGGCTTGTTCAGTTGGCTACACTGACTATCACCTTGTCACCGAAGTGTGTGGAGATAGCAAAAGTAGTTTAAAAGCAACAAACAAGGAAAGTTTAATTTAAAGTTTTAAAAAAATGAGTTAATTTAGATAAAAAAAATTCTGATGGTCAATGTAACCGTATTTCAACTTTTTCAGTTCTTCTAGGTATGCTAATACCGGTTAAAGAAATAGGCATATCTTTGAAATGATAACCACATAAATGCTTTGGTTCTAACGTCAAATAGACTTTTAATAAGTTTAACGAGAAAGAAGGTTATATTTACAAAAATCAACAAGAAAGTTAATTTGGATTTACAAAAACAAAAAAAAAAAAAAAAAAAATGAATTAATTGACTTTACTGAAAATGAATCAGACTTTTGACTGTTTGATCAAATAATATGATTTCTCTTAACACATTCTTCACTGTACAACATAATATTCAAGTTATTTAATCTTGACTGTAAAATTTAGCAACAATCTATTTCTACTCAACTAAACTGACAATATTCGATTCTTTATAATTACCATGACGTAGTTATACAAACAAAAATTTCTATTAAACTGAATATTAATTAGCAAAATGATTTATTGTTTTCCTCCCAGACATAACCGACTATTAAGTAATTCGCCCACAGTTACTACCTCTTTTTATTAATAAAAGAAATGGAAATAAGTTTAAGAATCGGATTGCGGAATGAAAGAATTAATGGTTTAGGTTGCTTGCAAGACTCACTGGAGAGATAGTTTAGAAGCGATAGTATGCTTTTGAGAAAATTCTAGTGCACTGTTTCTAATGAACTCTAATGAATTTTCAATTTTAAAAGATTTGCATAAACAAAACATAGCTTTGTACACATACTATATCAGTTGAAAAATAATACCATTCACAATAAAAATCGTTACACAACACTAACTACACAAATATTTCATATTCAAATGCACTACACAGAAATATATATATATAGTACTACTATTATTATAATTTGGCCAATTGATCAAAATAATTATATTGTCGACACTTTTTTTATTTTCTCACTGATTCCTTCTTTTGCGAATAAACGTTTCTCCATAGCTATGGACCCTATCTGCGTTCGTTGCTCAGATAGGTACCTCCAAAGGGATTTACTCGAGTATCTTAAGTTGTTTACCTTATTTATGAGACTCTAACGATATTACGAGATAAGAATATTTACACTTATTTGTCTGAAACTTACTCAACATAGCACGTCTTTGGAAGCTTTATATTGATTGTTTCTTTTAAGAATGAGTATAATAAAAATTGACAAGTTACAATAAAATCATATTAAGCCTGTTTACCGCTCTGACACATATTTCCCTAACACAACCTATACAAATGTTAAAATTTGAAAAACTAGACTTTGACGCTAAATCATAGTTTACTCGAAACAGAAATTACATTACATTCACACATCTTAAACGCGATTTATGTTTAAAAGAGAAATAATCCATACTTGATATAAATAAATACTGGATTGCATATAAATGATTATAATGACGGCTTCAAGGATCTAAATATTGACACATGACGAGTACAAATAAATGCATGATTGAAGATCAAATCAAAGTATACAAATTTCACTAGTAAAATAATCAAAAATTTTATGGTACTCATTCAAGAATGAAATTAATAGTTCCTATATCCGTGAATTAATTTTGGAAATGCAACCAAGGCATTAGGCTATTTGTTTACTTCTTTTACAAAGAAAAAAAAATGCTCTAAATGTTTACGGACAGTTCCGTATGAATAAACAATGTCCCGAAGTTTCTAGAAAAAGGTGAGTATGGAGATCACGAATCACGGAAATATTGGCCATAGTCCTTCTTCAATACAGAAAATAACAGAATACTTTGTCCTACCTTAATAAGTCTTTCCGCTTATATTTCCACACTTCAGAAGAAAACTGCACTGTACTTAACTGACCGTCACAATGCTTCCTAATGTCCCTTCTCAGACCCCGCTTTCCTCTGGATTCAACTCCCGGAGAAGAGGTCCTCGTTTGTCTGAAGCGTCTGGGTCTTCCTGTGGCAAGGCATCTGTCTCGAGTATCGGGGATCGAACCCGTGTCTCCGTCCTTCATCTCCATGTTGTTGAAATGCAACGATGCGTCACTTATCAAATCCATCTGCACTTAAATTTCACTCGCACAGTTTATATATATATCCGCCATACATCGCACTACTTTTCCTGTCTTTGCACTTTATGCGGGAAATCAACGTATATAGAATCACAGACTCACTTCAACATCACCATTTATGTAGCGTTACCGTAAGATGATAAGAATTATGTCTATCTGTCGATGTTTTAAATATTTGTATAAATAATCTTGTAACGACGAAGTTGCTGTGGATAACGCGTGGTTTAAGTAGCTGGCTGCTAACGGGTCTTTAGCTAGCCATTTTTCTGAAATTTAAACACTTAAATATATATATATATATATGTATATATGAGTTGACGTATGCTTATGAATCGCGTGTTGGTGATGCTTTCACGATGAAGTGTCGACTTAGAGTAACCTCTCTTCCATGTAGGCGTTCTCCCAGCTTTCTTTATTTTTTTTTTAAAAAAAATAGACGCTTCATTCTTCTCTTTGTGAATTTTGAATTTCGGATTCTGATTCGCCGCTTTAAGTTCGTGACACCATTTCCCAAAAATCGGTTGATAATTTGGCTTGGGTTTCTAGCGTCTCTTCTGGGCTAGTACGTGATGTTAAAGAGTTTCATAAGCACTTGCGAAGATTGTAGATAAAAAATTTTGGTTCCTGTGTGTCTGTGACGTGATATTTGCGATATCGAGGTACTTAGGTAGTGCGACAGTATGGCTGGAGTAACAATAGCACATTCCATTACCGTTTACTGGCGAGGTAGAAAAGTGGGTGGTCAATTAGTGCGGTTACCGTCTTATGTTTTTTTTTCTGAAAAGCAGAGAAACTTCTTTACCTGGAACAAATGAAAGAGGTTCGCTTGGCTGCTAAATGAAACAAAATAAAATTTTCCTTGACTTTCAAAATAAATTGAATTTACATATAAATATGTTTTAATTTGAATATAAGAACAATTAATTGAGTGTCTGAGCGTAATTGTCACAGTCTGGAACAACACGATCTAGTGATCTCTTTTACACTCGAGCGGCGAGAGTTAATATTGTCCAAAGGTCCCTTCTAAACCGAATTGTTAGTATTTATAATCAGTTACCAGAAACTGTAGACGGTTTTTCAAATGAGTATACTTTCAGATTATTCATAAATAACCTCTTTTTGTAACGTTACTGTTGTGCTGTACCATCCGTCAGCAGTAACCCGTTCACCTGTGAGTATCGTGATGTGAAAGTGGTGTGGTTAAATGGGCGACCTGACAGACTTCCAAAGAGACATGATCGTTGGTGCCCGTCTGGTTGGAGCTTCAGTGTCAACAGTGGCGAACTTGTGAGGGTATCGGAAGGCACTGTATTCAATGTCAAAGGGCATACACAATTCATGGGTAAAAGATGTCTGCAAAACACAACAGTGGTCGAAAGACAATCCTGTCAGATAGGGACCGGAGAGCATTAAAACGGATTGTAGCAGGTAAACAGAAGACCACTGCAATGAAAATTACGTCTGAACTCAATTCCGGCCTACAGAATCCGGTTTCATCGAAAACAATGCGACGGGAACTTCATAAAATAAAAATTCATTGCAGAGCCGTTATCGTCAAACCCCTGGTCACAGCAGTAAATGCGAATAGGTGTATCCAGTGGTGTAAGGACCACAAGGCGTGGACTTATGAGCAGTGGAAACACGTAATGTAGTCCGATGAATCGATCTTCACCTTGTTTCCAACAACCGGTCGTGTTTACGTATGGAGAACATCGTCACAGACCTATGATACAGACTATCTACTCCCAACTGTAAAGCATGGGGGTGGTTCTGTTACAGTATGGGCAGTGATATCGTGGTTTTCCGCAGGTCTCATCATAGCCTTGCATGGAATGATGAATGCTAAGGCGTATGAGGCCATTTTGGGGGGCCAGGTTCTACCCATGTCCCAAATATTGTTCCCTGATGGCAGGGGCGTCATTTCAGACTTCGCTTGAGGGGGGCAAGAGTACCACCGACATAAGACTTTCACGTTTTATACTAGTATAATAGTAAACAATGTATTAAAGAATATGTATTCCTCAAACTCTTGGAGGGCAATTGTCCCCTACTGCCCCCCTTAAATGACGCCCCTGCCTGATGGTGATGGCATCTACCAAGATGATTTGGCACCCTGTCACGCTGCAAAAACGGTGAAATCATGGTTAGAGGAGCATGATCAGGAGCTATCACACCTCCCCTGGGTCCCACAATCACCAGATCTGAACATCATTGAGCCATTGTGGTCTGAGTT
Organism: Thermobia domestica; assembly: GCF_964235325.1. Classification (NCBI taxonomy): domain Eukaryota; kingdom Metazoa; phylum Arthropoda; class Insecta; order Zygentoma; family Lepismatidae; genus Thermobia; species Thermobia domestica. The sequence goes on from NC_137464.1 coordinate 51,168,352, forward strand.
AGAAAGGCGTGTTTGGTCTCATTACCCTCCACCAGCATCCCTTAAGGAACTGGAGCATGTTTTGGAGGAACAATGGTACAAAATTCCACACACCACAATTCAGGAGCTGTATACGTCCATTCCACGTCGGATCCAAGCTGTTTTGGACGCAAGAGGAGGTTACACACCATACCAGATATGATTTTCACACGTTGGCAAACGTTTTAGATTTTTTGTCTAACTCCTATATATATATATATATATATATATATATATAATGTGTGTGTGTGTGTGTGTGTGTTTGGAAAAGACAAGCAGTAAAAAATGAAAGATGATCTCACGTTAGCCCCTCTCCAAAAATCATCTCTGATTCTCTTATCTTAGTTTTCTCAATGAGTCTGACGCCACTGCTGTCCAACGTTCGGTAAGACAGTGGAATAATATCCACTATTCACGTCACGTAACGCCTGAGCAATTATCTTCTATGAAATTCATGTTCAAGCATATCGAAGTGGAGTTCAAAATGAAAAACCTAGTCCTCATTTGTTAACTATTTACGTAGGTGAGTCTGACAAATTTACGTAGTATTTCAAAGTATACTATTCATCTTACTCAGACAAAATTTGTATTCTATCTCCAATTTTCGTACCATAATCATTACTGAAATTGTTCTATTTATCAGCAATAGTAGCTTTTGGTTCCTAAAACCCGGACTTCTCTTTGTGTGTATCTAAAGTTTATACTCATATTCGGCGAGAAATCAATAGACAGAACCTATGTTGTGGACCAACAAAGTTTTCTTTGGGAATTATTTCAATTTTCTCTGAAACAGCTCTGAGGGTGCCCATGAAACAAGACGATGCAGATTTTTTATGACGAGATAAGCGATTAGATAGGGCTCTTTTAACAGAGACATTTACACTTTCCAAGAAGGGACATTTCTTTTAGGAAACCTTTCCGAGACAAGACAGCAACCCTAAGCATTGTATCCTAGATACAAAGAGATAATAACTAACTACCTTCCTTACAAATAAGAAGAAAGATGCTTTTTTTTCTATAAAATTATCAACATTTGAAATTGAAGTATGTATATGCACAGGCGCGGATCCAAGGAGGGGCTATAGGGGGTATAGCCCCCACTTCACGCTCAGATTTACATTGGATAAAAATGGGGTTCAATCCTGCTTTAAAGCTCAAACTATGGTTTAGCCCCTCCCTTGATCATACCCTGGATCCGCCACTGAATAGGCATAATATATACATTTCTAAGGAAGATTTCATGATCTTATACTTTCTTCACTATCTCCCTAGCCTTAAATAAAATTGAGTAACACCGACTTTACTTACGTAAAACGACAATTCGCCGCTATCTACTAAAAATCTTTTAGATCAGTGGTTCTCAAATTTTCTGAAAAAGCCGACCCCCTGTTCATTATGAAAGTGATCCGTGGACCCCCTTGCAATGCTATCTGAAATTTACCACTGACACCTGAATTACCACTGACAAAAAAAAAAAAAAAAAAAAAAAAAAGATCAAGGAAAATAATGCAATAAGTAACTTTTTCCAAAGATACATGATTGTTTCCTAGTAAACAAAATTTCAATTAAAAATACAGTAACTTTCAAGACTGACAATATGTTTTTTAAAGGAAATTTTCTTGATAAACTCTTAAATATGGGGTCACTAATGTGTGAGAAATTAAATTATTTGTGTTTTTCCATGCATTGAAATCTGGAATAAGTTTTGTCACTTAGGTCCGGTTCCGATTTCGCTTTACGTTTTTAATACTGCAAAGGGCAGAAAAGGTGTGCTCACATAAGTAAGTGGTAGGGAAAGGCATCAAATTTTGCAATGCCTTTTTAGACAACTCTTCATACTCACAGTGCATACGCAACCAAAAGTAACAAAGTTCATTTTCCTTTGAAAACGTTTTTCCATGAAGTATCGCAGGATAGTTCCAATAGCTGTTCTTGTTCTGTGTAGAGAGAGATTCATATATTGTATATCACGAATTTCTTCATTAGTGAAAGGATTTTCAATCCAATCATTACCAGGTTGTGGGACAGGGAAATATTCTCGAAAACTTGCAGCTAATGCTTTCAAGTATCCCACAAGTGTTTTGTGCATATCAGCAGAGACTTCTTCAAGAATCAATGAAATTCTTGAGCACAGGAAATGATGAGTAGTTACTGCTCTGTACTCGTACTGCCCACAGCTGCAGTTTCTTAATCTTAAACATACTTCTTGCATAACAGCTGTGAGTTGCATTTTATCACAACATATTTCAAATTTTAGTCCTCGCGGACCCCACGGAACCCCAGAGGCCCGTGCACTTCTCTATGAGAATCACTGTAGATATAATATAATACAAAATCAAAGCTCTCTACAAGTTATCAAATAACAATGATTGATTGAGATCTTTCATATATGGGACAAGTTACATTACAATTCTATATATTGTAAAGGAAACAGAAACAAAGTGTGTGTTTAAAATGTATGAAACTAATCTAAAGTTTGCTACTTCCTTAATTTATATTATTCTCTAATTACCTCACTGATGACTGAGTATCTGATAATGATAATGACTGACTGACTGACTGATAATGACTGAGTATCATTGAAAATAGTATGTGTTCGCCAGGAATGGAACCAGAATCACATGTGGAAAAAACATTCAAATCAAATTGAATAGGTTCCTATTTATGCTTGGAATTACAATTTACATTGCAAATAGAATTATGTTAAATATTTGCTGTGTTCTGGAATAGAGTTAATTCAAACAATATAAATAAGTTTCTTCAATATACGGGATGGACCACTTATGTTGAAGCGTCCTTGTAACTTTTAATCTTCAATTTAAAAAATGATGAAATTTCGTACCATGCAAATATTGACAGAGGTGCATTGTTTGGCATAACCTTCACTACCATGAGTCTAACAATGTTGCCAACCCAACATAAATTTGTGTTTTCATCCAAAATGATACTATATCAGGTTATTACTTTCAAATCTAGTATTGTAGTTTGTACAATAGCTGAGGTATTGTACATTTTCGTTTAATATGCAGATTTGAAATTGTTATAATCTGACCCAGTGCAATTTTAAAGAAAGCACAGCTTTATGTTGAGTTGGCAATACTGGTGATCTAGTGATAATGCAGAGTGTGTCAAGTCTTTCAAAATACATCTTGAAAAAGGTTCAATATGAGGTTGCTATTCATAATCGTAAGAATATACAAATATTTAATTTAAAATCCAATTTTGTAAGTGTTATATTTTATATATTTAACCTATGATCTGTATGTGAACCTTTTCGTCGTATTAATAAATAACAGTTGACCCGTTTAATAGAATAGAAATCAATCTTCCGCATATATATTTTTTTTATTAAAAACAAACACAATATGGGAACATATACATCATATATTTGAAATTTCAATAAGTTACTGTAGCTGTGGTAACAGATGCTTGAAACTGCAGCGACTCATTCAGCCAGTTGTGTAATTATGACATGGATCGATATCATAGTCACAGTTGACTTTCCAGGAACATTGTTGTTGTTACATAGCATTTCACTGGTTGATTTTCATGTATGTAACGTTATTGGATGGAACTATGCTTTACAGTGCAGAACATTGGTGTAGTATATTTGTTAATTTGCCTATACGGTTAAAATATTAAATTTCAAGTTATACTTATTGGTTTTAAGGGGGATATATTTAAAATATCTTTAAATGATTGGAGGCTTAGTATAATAGATTTAAACAATAATCGAGGATCTTACTTTGATGAGGGAAGATCAATGTTTGTTCGATACATTAGTCAGTCTTTCATAATACTAAGCGAAAATAAAAGAAATCTGTCAGTTTAACGTCCTACGATTATGCCCTTTAGGCTAAGGGAGACGATTATTAAGGCAAATAAATGTTAATGGAAGAATTGATGAAATGAGAGTGTAGAAAGAAACGGGAGTACCCCGAGAAAACTCGCGGACACGATGTTGTCCACCACAAAGTTATTTGGACGGGAATAGAACCAGGAACCCGACGCACCAAAGCTAAACACCATGCCCTCTATTAAGGCAAAGGAATATAAATGAAAATTGTAAACTTATATTAGTACATTATTATTATTATTATTATTATTATTATTATTATTATTATTATTATTATTATTATTATTACATTTACTGGAATACTTTTGTCGACTTCACATTAAAAGTGGTGTCTCGACTCGAAAAATGTATTCTTCTCTATTGGAAGAACCGTGTCTTGACTCGTTTCGTGCGCATCCCTAGATGGGATTTTTTTTTTTTTTTTTTTGTTTAACGAAAAAACTTTTCCATCCAGTAACTAGTTTACAATGATATTCATCATTAGATCGAGTTGGTTGGAATTAATTAGTTAGTTAATTAATTGATTATGTTTTTAATGATCCATGTAAGCACCGAGTCTACATGTCCCCATCATATTGCCTGGAATTGAACCACAGACCCTTCGTACCAGAGGTGAACATTATCAGTAAGTTATACCCTTCCATTATATGAAAAGATTGACTTCATTAACGAACTCAATCTAGGAAATTGTTATAGGTATCTATTAAAAAAAAAAAAAAGAAAAAGAAAAAGAAAAGAAAAAGAGTTAGACATTTCGCTTCCGTTCGAGAGTTATCGTGCAAAGTTTCGCATGGATGGATTTACTAACAACACCGACTTGCATAAGTCTTACTGTATGTTCCTAATAAATTTGCTTTGGAAGGAAAATAAAATAATATTGTCCGTAAAGCATTCTGACTAAATAATAAGTGGGCCTCATTTGAGAGAAGGTTGAGAAACGCTTCAATAATTAATGTTTGTTTTCAATTGAAAATCAGAAAAGAATTTTAAAATACATCGAAACTTCTATTTGAAGTTATTCCAACTTGGGAAATAATGTCTAGACAGGATTTTTTTTTCCCTCGTATGATTTGTTTCCAGAAGGTACAGTGATGAATCAACCTTTGTAAAGATGTGAACTCAAGTCTTCCAATAATTTCATAGGATGTATTGATTTTTCAGCCAATCAGAGCATTTCAAATCTAAGAGGGAACGAGAGAGAGAGAGAGAGAAGAGAAATTTGCTGGATGGCAAAAGAGGGAGAAAGATGAAAATTCAGGAAGTTAATTTCCTTTCCAAAGATTGGTGAATGCGAAAGAAAAATGTGTCTTTTGCTTTTATTTTTTCGCAAAGAGGAATTGCAAAATTGAACTCTTTAACAGCTGTAATACTCGATCAGCAAAGAAGAACTAAACAGCCGAAATTATCCAAGAATAGTGATTTCGTTGTCAGTTCACAAAATGGTTTCATTTCCTAATTTCTTGCCCCAGAGCTTAATACAGAAACAAAGGAATGTGTTAAAGATAATATGACTGATAATCTCATATTTTCAGATTTAACGAAGAGTAGTAATATCAGTTTTTTTTTTTAAAAAAATGTTATATGCTACTTCTGAATATGTTAATTATTCTTTCTAAACAAATAAACCAAACCATTTAGCGTAACATTTTCTGGGCCTAATCCTGCTCCAGCGCCATCTGTTAGCGATTGGCTGAACTACGTTCAACTTAAAGCTAACACGTGGTCAGCGCGTTGCGAAACCCTGTCTATAACAGGTGCATCCGGAGGTTTCTAGACGTAGTAGCCGTCACGTCTTGTTTTCACGTGACTCCCCAGTTTGCCTCACGCCAACAATTGGGAAGCACTGGCCGGAAATCAAACCCGGGACCACGCAGACGTGAGTCGAACGCTCTAACCAACTAGATGATGGTGTTCTCTATCTATTCATTCAACAAAGCTATAAATTGTTGTGTAGAGTCTATATTACCTAACCGATTCTAATGGACACTTTCGCCAATGGCTTCGTTTTAATCTCAAGATTCTATTGAAGTAACCAATAGCGTGAAAGATTCGACAAAGTATATGAAAAATTATATATATATCTATATCTATATCTATCTATCTATCTATCTATATATATATATATATATATATATATATATATATATATATATATATATATATATATATATATATATATATATATATATATATATATATATGATGGTAAGAAACTATTTAAACAAACTTCTGGAGCTGATTCCCGACACCGAAACCAGCAAAAAAAGTAGTCTGGAACTTTGGTCAGTGAGGGATAGTTTCGGCAGTATAAGGTGCCGAATGCGTGGGAAAATGAACTTCAGTGGGCTGTAATTAAAAAAAAAAAAAACGTACAGAGTGCGGTTTAGAACATGACACTCGAAGTCATACCTGCTCGATTGAAAATTGTATGTTTCAAACCTCTTCAAGATGTATGCGAGGGATTCCCCAAAGGAACGTAGGGATTACTTGCCAGATTTCAAATCGAAATATTTTCATGTTTCAAATCGAAAATTAATTGGGCAATTTTCCTCCCAAGCAGTAATGGTACACACCATTGGATCACAGTTTTCTATGTGTCACCCGGGTTTGGGTTACGCTTCTCATACTCGTTGTCCGGGAAGCAGCCAATATTAGATCTGCGTTAACAGCATTAGTACAAACTTCTAAAGGGTTATTCAAAAAGCACGCCGAATTATTTTTTTTTACATCTAACTATGAAATTTAATTTTTTCAATACACACTAACAAAATTCATATACATGTTCATCACACATTTTGATTTCAGGTATGGTATAATTGGAGAATTCTCTGTACTGAAGAGCATCCTTGTCCAATTCTTGGCACCGGCGAGAAACCGATTTCATTGGATTAACGGCCACACTGTCACGAACCACTGCAATGTTTTGCTCAGAACGACCATTACGACAACGCTCAGGACGTTTAATGTTTCCATGAACTTTTTCATAAGGTCTCCGAACTATTGATTCATTCGATGCCTCATTTCATCCTACAACCGCTCGAATTTGTCTAATAGTTTCTGCATAACTTTTTCCGTTCTGATAAAAAGTTTTCACAATTAGCACACGTTGCGCTATAGTAAACTGCTTCATGGCTAGACACAGACTGAAGAAATGAGAGGAATTCAGACTAAGGCGACAGTCGGAATGTTTATGGGTAGAGCAACAATAATAAAAGAAAATTGTCGGTAACCGAGAAACAAAAATTTGCCAAACTATCCAAAACCCGCACGGTTTCTGAATAACCC